>NW_017731757.1:777983-799971 GCF_001890085.2 Hipposideros armiger | reverse complement strand
CACACACACACACACACACACACACACACACACACACACACACACACACACACACCTCAGTTCGCCATTACTGAGGAAAGTAACTTAATGTCTAACATGAGTAGTACTTTCCACCAATTTTTAAAAAAATGCTGAAATAGCTTTTATTGTTCTTAGAAAGCTAGTAAAGTTAGGAATTTAAGCAGGTTCCTTCTGCAAGGAAGTACATTGTACTTAGTTGTGACAATTAACATTATTATATAAAATAGAATGTATGTAATGGGCTCCATTATTTCATGAAAATGTATGGTGACCAAGAAATAAAACCTTATTTCTGTTTTGCTGAAAGTGCTCCATATAAGTGAGACTAACAAGGTGTTTTACTCAGCTCCAAAATCACAAGCGTTTTTCTGTAAAGACATTCATCATTTGGCTTGATTGGTACTCAGGTATGCTTTGTCCATATACGTTTTCTGTGGTCATGTGATCTCTCTCAGTTTGCAGACAGCACCTTCCTTGCTACTGTAGATTAATAAGGTAAAAGCAGTGTTTGAAGGCATGTGCTCATTCAGGGGACTGATTAAGCAACACTCAGTGAAGAGTAGTGGCTCCTTTCTCTGACTCTGGAAATAGAATTTCATTGTTACTCATCATGATTTGCTCACTTAATAGATACACAGATGCGACCAGCAAATATGAGTCTGTCATGAAAACAGAGCCAAGTGTTTCCGAATATGTAATTCGTTCAAAAGAGAGGATTTGCCACTGCTTTTCTAAGGTAACAGTTGACTTGCTCCCAGAAATGTAAAAACTTAACATATGGAATAGCAACCATAAATCTTTTTCACATTTACTTTTAGGATGAGAAGCCTGTTGAAGCGATTCGAGTGTGTTCTGAAGTTTTACAGATGGAACCTGACAACGTGAATGCTCTGAAAGATCGAGCAGAGGCCTATTTAATAGAAGAAATGTATGATGAAGGTAAATTTATAAGGAATTTGATTTGCAATATCTAAAAGTTCATATATATGAAAATTAGCACATGTTTAACATCCTGTTGTTTAGAACAGATTTACCAGAGTACAAGGAAATTTTGAAAATTTTAGAAAACTGGAAGAGAACTTCGAAATTATTCTTCCTTAGTAGAACTTGAATACCGTATAAGGAAAACGTTCTGGTGAAACCAGCTCAGTGGGATATAAAAATAAAAATTTTAGAGTTTGTTGACAAGTTAGAAAAGATAAATAACAAAATAGAAAATTTATAGCTTTCGTATCATCCAGAGGTAATCACTGTTAATTTTGGATTTATATCTTTCAGACTTTTTCTAATCATATATATTAGTATATATTCTATCCATATATATGTATATATACATATTCCATGCATATACACAGTATACATATTATACACCTAGCATACATATGTATGTCATATATTCCTAAATATAAAACAATCTTCTGTGACCCCTAAGCTATTTAATAACATTATGATAGCTGTTTACCCTACTTTGCTTAAGTTGAAACCATAGGAGTTTCCTGTTAGATGTTGTAAGGACCTTGACTAAAGGCAGTGCCCTGTTTTTGGAAGAAAACTAAGGCATATACAATAATATATATTTTTTGAAAACTAGACTTTTTTCATGTGACAATATACTATGAACATTTAAATGAGATGGTTTTTAAAAGAAGTGAGCCTTATATCCCTTATTGCGAAGTTTTTATTTCAAATCAGGTAAGTCATTTTAAATTGAAAACAATGAAACTTGGTTTGTGGTATCCTTTTTGTTTCTCAGATAGGTGCTGAATATTTATTTAATAAAGGAGTGTGTGGCTATTAAAATAATATGTGTTAAATTTTAATGTCATGCAAAAATAGTCATTATGATAAGTAGTAATCATGGGAAAAATTTTAAATACAATAAATAAGAATGCATCTGCAACAAAGATAAAACCTATCCTACGAAGGAGATACTGCACTTACAATTAGTTTGTGGTACTCTTTTTTAAGGCAAACTGATGATTCACTTTTTTTCTGCTTTCCACAATTTGACTAGACTCTTGCTCCTAAGTGGTTTCCTGGGAATAATGACAACTCTGGTTACTATTTGTGTGACATCTTTATAGTATAGTCCTTGAGGTCTGATTGAGGCTTGAAATGTATGCAATCAATCTGTTTTAATATTCATAAGAACGCTTCAGTAAGGCAGGTCAGCATCATGGAAGAGCTGGTGAGCATACTTGTTCTTTTCACTTTCGAGCTACTGTCTACTCAGCGAGATGGCTCTACTCTAGGATTTGCATTCCAGTTAGTTCTGGGAACTCTTCATCAAAAGTGCTTTTGTCACTTGTATATAAACCTTCAGCTCTAATTGTGAAGTTAGAGAAGCTGCAGAGTATAAAAAGCTTAGTTGTTAAAAAAAAAGTTAAATCATGTATGCTGTTAAATATAATTTGAAAGATGCCTTTGTAACGTGAATGTCAAACTGACTTTTTTTTAGGGAAACTTGACAGCTTAGTTCTTGAAGAAAATGATGCTTAATACTAATGTATAGATCAATCTTTAGAGTCTGTTTTTTTACTTTCCAAATGATCAAAAGCTTAAAGTGTTGAGAAAAGTATTAAGGAAGAAAGTCAGGGAAGGACATTCCAGGTGTGGGAGACTATCCAGCTGGAACAGAAGTCCAGAGGCAGGGGAACGAAAGGGTCCTTTGTCTTTCCCACAGGTGACAAGACACACTTGAGTAGGACGGAGGGTAAGTGTGGATAGACGGTAGGACGGAGGGAAAGTTTGATAAGACGGTAGGACGGAGGGTAAGTGTGGATAGATGGTAGGACGGAGGGTAAGTTCGGATAGACGGAAGTAGACCATAGACATATTTTTGTTTTGGCATTTTATTTGCCAGTTAACAAGAATGTGATTACCTAAGACAAAAAAGTATGACCTCAAATAGTAAAGTGGCTTCTTTAAAAGATAAAGGAAAAAAAAACAACCTTCCAAATTTCTTACCATCTTAGGTAGAAACAGACTAAGGACACGAAACGAGGCCTATATTTTTGTTTATCTACTCCAGTGCTTTGAATACAGTTGGTGATATTTCTGAGCTGTTGGAAGAGAAATTATAGCCTGACATGTAAAATATTATAATCCGATAGAAACTGGAACTCCTTATTTAGCACTATTATCTCTTTTCCACTATAAAAATTTCAATAAACACATGTATAGAGAACACTGATATATCAGATTCACTTAAGAGTGCAGGCCACATTATGTCCCTGTGTACAGAATTAAACATAGTTTGCCTCATCGCTGTTCAAATCAACTTAAAATATAATGGCTAGACTTGCCCTCAGAGTTCAGTGTTTGAATGTGGGCCGCTGTAAGAAGCAGTTACATTGATGGACGTTTGACTCTAAATTGTTCAGCCCTCTTTAATGTCAGAACGAGCTTACAGTTTTCTTACACTTCTGTGATGATAATGAGGCTCTAACTGTTTTTGGATAAAACTTTCCCTTTGTTGTCTAAGGATGAATATGTATAAAACAGTGGCAGAAGACTTTATTTTCATTATCTATATTATGACAGTTTCACAGGAGGTAAACATTTCCTTCAACATTTTACTGAGAAATTTCAAATATAGAGAGACATTGAAAGAATTTTAGTGAACACTCATGGCCTCATCCTCTAGATTCTAAAATTAACATTTTATTGTTTTATCACATTTATCTGTCTGTCCCTCCATCTATCCATCAGTTCATCTTTTTTAGATACCTTTCAAAAAAAAGTTGTCGACTTTAGTTTATTTCCCCCCAGATACTTCAACTTGTATATTATTAACTAGAATTTGTTTACTGTTTTCCCTTTTTTTGGGGGTGGTGGTGGTGGTGGTGGTAATTTTAGATACAATGAAATGCACAAATTTTAGGCATACCAGCTCTGAGTTCTAATACCTGTGCAATCTGTTGAAGAGAAAAATTATTCATGACATTTGTAAAAGACCTTATGGAAGACTTTATTCAAAGGGGGTGGGAGGAGTATTATGATAGATACAGGGACCACTGCAGTGGGTCTTGCAGTAAGAGATGGGGTTCAACTCTGACTCCAATAAGAACAAATGGGGAATTATAACCAAGGAGCAGAGTGGGGGTGAGTGGATAGAAAATTACTAATAGGAAACATCAGGGAAAAGGGGGATTCTTGCTAGATAGCCTCAACTGAACTCTTGCTGAAGGCAGGCTGGACAGGGGATGAGGAATTTGATCAGATAAGAGATACCAAGTTCAAATTTGGTTGAGTACCAGCGTGGGGGATTTTCGCTGAATGGACTTGGCAGGATTCTTGCTCAAACTGGATTCTACAAGGACAGAGAGAAAAGCCCAAGATTGGGCCTTTGTCAGAAAGAGAACTCAGAGAAACCTGACTAAAGTTTTTGGCCAAAAGAGTGAGTCTTTGTCAAACCCAAACTCCTAGAACATATAAGATGTTACATCACCCTCTTGTCCTTACCAGTCAGAACCCATTCCACCACCCACAGGCAGCCATTATTCTGATTTTCTCCATTATGGATTAGTTTTGCCAACGCTAGATCTTTATATCAATAGAACCATATGCAGTTGACCCTTGAACAACACGGGTATGAACTGTGGGTCCACTTATATGTGGATTTTTTTCAGTAAATACTGTAAATGTATTTTCCTTATGATTTTCTTAACATATTTTCTCTAGCTTACTTTATTGTAAGAATACAATATATAGTACATACAACGTACCAAATATATGTTGTCAACTGTTTATATTATTAGTAAGGCTTCCAATCAATCTTATAGGCTATTAGTAGTTACGTTATTGGGGAGTCAAAAGTTGTACATGGATTTTTGACTGTGCAGGGTGGGGGTGGGGGCACAGGGGGATCCCTGTGTTGTTCAAGGGTCAGCTATTAATATGTCTTCTTTTGTATAAAGCTTCTTTTATTCAGCATGTTTTTGAGATTTTTCATGTTGTTACATGCATTGGTAATTCATTCCTTTTCATTGCTGAAGAGCAAAAGTCGGCAAACTTTTTCTGTAAAGGGCCCAGAGTAAAACTTACAGGCTCTATGCACCGTAGTCTGTATTGCTGCTACTCAGCTCTGCCACTGCAGTGCAGGAGCGGCTGTAGACAGCACAGATGGACGTGCTGTGCTCTAATAAAACTCTGAAAACAGCTGGTGGGCTAGAAGCACTGTTATTACTTTTCTACTATGAAAGAGGGAAAAGCATTCAGTGTTTCACCGTAGTCCTATCCCTGAAGAGTATTCCATTTTGTGACTATACCACGCTTTGTGTATCCATTCTCATATTAATGGACACCTGGGCTGGTTTTAGTTATCGTGAAAAAAGCTGCTATGAACATTATTCTGCAAGGCTTTTTTTAGGCGGGTTTTCTTTTTTTTTCTTTTCTTTTTTTTTTTTTTAGCTGAGCCATCCTGCTACCTGTTGACAGCTCAGCGGCTGCTCAGCTCGGGCTGGACTCGAACCGCTGTTGCTCAGAGCTCAAACTCTTGAGCGAGCTCTTAACCAACTGAGCCACTCAGCCAACCCTTAGGCGGGTTTTCATTTATCTTCTGTAAAGTATCTAGAAGTGGAATTGCTGAGTCATAGGGTAAGGTGCATGCTTAGTTTTAAAAGAAACTACTAGGCCCTATTCTAAAAAGCAACTTCTATTTTATACACCCACCAATAAAGTCTATGCGAGTGCCAGTTCTGTATTCTTGCAAACATTTGGTGTTGTCAGTCTTTTTAATTTTATACATTTTGGTGTGTGTTAATAGCATCTCATTGTGGCTTTGATGTATGTTTTTGATGACTAAGATTGTTGAATATTTTTTCATATTCTGCTTGTATATTCAAATATCTTCCTTTGTGACATGTTCAGATATTTACCTACTTAACAAAATGTGTTGTTTCTTTTTGTTATTGAGTTGTAGAAGTTATGTATATATTTGTATTTTTCTCCTTTATTCTGTTAATGTGATAAATTACACTGATATTTCTAAGGTTAAATCAAGCTTGCATTATTGGGATAAGCCCTTCTTGGATCTGATGTGTTATCCTTTAACAGATATTGCTGGATTTTATTTGATAATATTTAAGAAGTGTGCATTCATGAAGGTTACTGCTCTGTAACTTCTTTTGCATTATCTTTGTCACATTTTAGTGTTAAGGTTGTGCTGGACTCAGTTAGAAATTGTTCCCTTCTCTATTTTCTGAGAGAGCTGTGTAAGATTGTTTTTCCTCTTTAAAGTTTGAGAGAATTCATCAGTAAAATCATCTTGGCCCTGGAGTTTTCTTAGTAGGAAGGTTTTTGATGATGAACTCAGTTTCTTTAATCAATTATAGGGCTACTCATTTTCTGTTTTCATCTTGTGTTAGTTTATGTTAGTTGTGTCTTTCAAGGAATTTGTTCATCTACATTGCTGAATCTGTTGACATGAAATTTGTATTAATATTATTCTCTTAATGTCTAAGATCTGAAGTGATTATTCTTTTTTTCATTTCAGATATTGAGAATTTGTATCTTCTATTTTTCCTCTTGATCAATGTAACTAGAGTTGAGTCAAGTTTGTTGGTCTTCTGAAAGAACCTGCTTATGGACTTGTTGATGTTTTCTATGATTTTTCTCTTATTTTATTGATTTTTTTCTCTTTACTTCTTTCCTCTGACTTAATTTGGGTGTACTTTGTGCTTTTCCAGCTTCTTAAGGTTGAACTCTCATTGACTTTAGGCCTTTTTTATTTTTAATATAAAGCTGCACTACTCAAACATTTTTCTTTTCATTATCATCCGATTTGAAATGTATTCTAATTTCTCTTCTGACTTTTTCTTTGATGCATGGATTATTTAGATGTATTTTAATTTTCAAATATTTGGTTTCCTGGGTACCTGATTATTGATTTCTAATTTAATTCCACTGTAGTCAGAGAACATACTCTACGGTTTTCTTTCTTTTAAAATTATTTAGATTTATTTCCTTTTAAATTTATGTAGACTTGTAGTCCAGGGTGGCATCTGTCTTGCTGAATATCCTCTGTGTACTTGAAAATAATGTGTACTCTGCAGTTGTTGGGTGTCATGGTTATGTTAGTTTTCCCATCAGTTGCTGAGAGGAGAGAGTTGTTAAAATTACCTGCTGTGGAAATTGCAGACTTTCCTGTCTTTCTCTTTATGCATTCGGAAGCTCTGCTATCAGCAGCCTACACATTTATGACTGCATTCTCCTGATGGACACCTCCTCCTCACGCTCCCCCTCCTGTCAGTTCCAGAAAGGAGAATTGTAATATTCTTAGAAAATTCTGAGGAGAAAATTGTTAACCTAGACTTTTATATACAGCAAACTATTTAGGGTAGTTTTAAAATAACTACTTGGAAATTTTAAGTGTTGTGGGATCTCCATGGAAAGCCTGCTGCTTTATTAAGAGGTAGCTTTCTCTGTGCCACTTGTTCTATTTAGATATTCTATCTCTTCTGGGTTCAGTTTGAGTTAACTCTTTTGAGTTTTCAAATTTATTTGCACAGAATTTAGTGAAGTGGTCTCATTATTTTAATTTTTTCTGTTTTTATTATTATTTTTCACTTCTTAGTTTTTTTAATCTGAGCTTGCTTCCTTGTATTGATTAGGTTAGAGGCGGTCACAGATTTTTGTCAAGAAATGAGCTTTCTGACAATTCTGTTTCATTTTGTTTTTGTCCTACAGTTCACCTTCAGTTTTTTCCTAATTTTGAATCATGATTACTTAATGTTTCTCCTTTAATTTTTATTGAACCATTAAGGCAATGAATTATCCTTAACACTGTTTGAGCTGTGTCTTATTGGTTCTGAAAACTAATGTTTTCATTGTTATTTTCTAGATATTTTTGCAATTTTTCTTTAAGAGTTGGAAGGTTTAAAATTTTTTTAGGTGGCAAACTTTTATTTTCTGATTTATTGTTTCTAGTGTTACAACATTGTGATCTAGAGAATGGTTTTAGTACTTCCATTTTTTTGAATTTATTGCTGGTTTCTTTTTTTTTTTTTTTTACTTAAAATGACTGACTTCATGAGTCATAGGGATTTGAAAGTAGGTGAACACTCTAGTTTCTGGGAGACTTTGACATTGTCAATCAAATCTACCTTCTATTGTGGTCTTCCTTCTCTTACCTGTTTTTTGTCCACTTGATCTGTTAAAAACAGAGATGTAAAAGTCTCCCTCCTCTTTAAGTCTCTCCTAGTACCTCTTATAATTTCTGCTCTATAAATGGTGCTGTTGTTTTATTTTGTGCACAGCATTATGTCTCTTTATGATTTCTAGCCATGAACATTATAAGACCCGCCCCCACCCCCTTTTGCTGTTTAATGTTTTTGACCTCAATTCTAATTATCTGATATTAAGATTGTGAGCCAAACTTTATTTGCATTTGCCTGGTGAACCTTTGACCGTACTTTGTAAAAAAATTAAATTTGTTAGGGTGACATTGGTTAATAAATTATATAGGATTTAAGTGTACAATTTTATATATATACATTATCTATATATTGCATTGTGTTCACAACCCAGAGTCAAATCTTCATCACCATATATTTGACCCCCTTTACCTTCTTCTTTTATTTTCAACTTTTTAGAATCGCTTTGTTTCAGGTGTGTCTCTTACATAGAGTTGGGTTTTGCTTTGTGATCCAGTATGAAATTCTTTTAAATAGGTGAGTTAAACACATTTACATTTATTTCTATTACAGATGTGTTTGGTCTGAGTTCTGGCATTCTATTTTGCTGAGAATTTTTGCTATTTGGCCTGTATTATTTTGTGTACTATTTTGATATATAGGAAGGTTTATATTTTTTTCTTAGTTATTTTTATAGTTTTGTTAACTTAGCCCTCTTTCTTTGGGTAATATCTATTATTTTCTTGCAGCGAGGGACAAATTAGTATGTTTCTTTTCTTTTCCTCTACCATTTAATAATCGTTAATGAATTTTTCCCTAGTATTTGCCTTTGACTTAACAGTGTGTGATGTTCTCTGATTGCTTCAGCTGTAATTGGTAGGAATTAATGCACTAACTTTTTCATATTCTCTCTCCTTTCTTCTCCCATTTTTTATTAGCTGTATGCCTTTTGTCTTATCTGGGCATACATTCTACTCTATCACTATAACTCCCTGTTTTGTTTTAGTTTTGATTCTACATTAACTATATTCAGCGTGTGCCATCCCTCCTTTAGCTGTGGTTTCTCTAGCCTTCTCTTGGTGAGTTCATCCTATTGTAGTTTCCTCGAGGAGCTTCTGGGAAAAGTTTTTCCTGATTTCTATGTTCAAAGCTGTTTGTACCTTTCATACTGGAAGGATGGCTTGGCTAGATAATAAAATCCTTTGTTCATAAATTTTCTGTATATTTTGTAGTTACTGTTCCATTATTTTCAGGCACTGAATATTGCTATGGAAAATCTGGGGCCAGGTTTTGTTTTTTTTCTGGCCATCCAGACAGCCCTTATCTTTCAAGTTGTTAATTATACTAGGATATATCGTTATGTTGATCATTCTCATGTATTTTGCCCTGGTATCTAGTGTGCCCTTTGAATAGATTTATCTTTTATTTTAGGAAATTTTTCTTAAATTTAATCTGTTTTGTTCTGTTGTTTTAATTTTCTGCTTCAGAGGTCCAATTATATATAGGTTGTATTCTCTTTGCTTGACATCTATAGCTATAATTTTTTCCCTAGTCTTTCTAAACTTTCTATTTTCATTTCATTTTGTTGGGTCCTTATTTTTTTCCCCATATACTTCTCCTTTGTGCTCCTTCATTTCATCTTCGCTTCTGTGATAGCTTTTTGTCCTTATTTTTCTTGAGTTTTGACTACTCACATTTTTATCTCCTCGTCTTACTATCTCTTTGCTGAGTTCTTATTCTGCTTTGTGATTAGTCTTTTTTTTTTTTTAAGATTTTTATTGGGGAATTGGGGGAAGGGGAACAGACAAGTTGCTGTCGTTTTTGTTCTTCAGTCTAGTTGTGGAGGACGTTGCTTCACTGGCCTAAGTTGGCACCATCATTGCGCTTTTCCTGGGCGAGGCAGATCAGTCGCTAGCTTCTGGACGGCTGCTCACGGCGGCTGTTGACCGCTCACGGCGGCTGCTGGCTGCTCACGCTGGCTGCTGGCCACAAATGGTAGCCCATGGCAACCCACTGCAGCAGGGGCTGCAGCCTACGCTGTTGCCGGCGACTCACAGCAGCCCAGCTCCAGGTTGAGCTGTTGTTCAGCATCTTAGCTGTGGAGGGCAGTGTCACTGGCCCTCATATGTGGGATCCGAACCGGGGCCCTGTGGCGTCCCAAGCCAGCTCTTAACCACCGTGCCACTCGGCCGGCCCTGTGATTGGCCCTGTGATTAGTCTTAATAGAGGTGATTGAATTAAGTTTTGACTATTCATTGCCATGCTGTTTGCTCAGAATTTTCATGTATTCTTTGGCTATTATTCTTCTGATGCATGTTCATCAGGTAAGTTTTGGTGCTCTTTTCCTGTTTTAATTTAAAATTTAGTATCTTTGAATCAATGCTGTACCATAAAAAATGTTACTCATCACGAAATGACTTGAATTACCCTTTCCTAGCCACGTGTGGGAAAGTCCTTTGGGGGTGTGTAAAGGGGTGCTGGGGACAGGGCAGTCTTCTCTACTTAACACTTGCAATGCTCTCTGCTTCACTGTTTCCACAGACATTCTGCTTCCTGCTAAAATGGCCTTTCTGTATAGCCCTGCCCTCTGCTTCTCTGAACCAAACCGTGTCCAGGAGGTCGTCTGCTGCCAGCCCTGCTGTCCCTCTGCCCACTTCCTTTGCTACACCAAAGGGGTATATCTTTTGCAATTCAGGGTGAGCCCCTCACCTTCAGAGAGCACATGGTTGCTGAGTTTCCTGAGATGTGCTACCCAGGGCTATCTGTCATTCTTGCTCATTGTAGTCCTTCTTTCCTTGTCTTCTCTCTAGTAAGGTCTCTGCTTTACCTCCACTATGTCTGCCCTCGATTTCACGGCTCTTGTAATATGCAAAAGACACAGGAGCCCACACTCCTGGAAAATGTATGTTGTCGACATTTTCTGTGATCTCTTGCCATTGGTATTTGCTTCACCCTCTCATTTTGGATCCATGGCTGATATTGGCTAATTTTAGCAGCCCCTGTACAGTTTCTTTGAATTGTTTTCATGAAAATGGAGCTTCCCTGCCCCTATTTACCTTGTTTTTGTATGACATCCAGGACGAGAAAATTGGGTGTTTCTTGGGCATATTTATCTTGGAGGTTTGATGTACTATTTAAAAGGCTCTCTAAGGTCTTTGTATTGTACAAGGATAGACTTTTAGGGGAATAGCTTGGAAGCTGGGAAGAGTTGTTATAAAAGTATTACAGCTATTCAGGTGTATTAATTATGGACTGCATCACAAGGGTAATTGTGGAAATGAGAAGTAGTTAAATTCTGTTGAAAGGAATCTGATTTAGGATTTGCTAATGATTGGTGGCATGAGAAGAGGGCAGTCATTTGCAACTGTACGTATTTGTCATGTAAACGCTTCTCTGTATTGGGGAGCTCACTGCAGACTTCAAGTGTGTAGGACCCGTTCACAGGAAGACTTCCCCTATAGCACTTGCCATCTTGCCCAGTTGCCAAAATGAGCAGGGCTTTACTTATTGTACTGTTACTTCTCAGGTGGAGCCCTTTGGTGTATGTAGATTCTGGATGGAACTTTGTTTGTTCCAGGTCTATTGTAGAGGTCTTGAGTGCCTGCAGGCCCAGTTCTGCATTTCCTCCTGGTCCCCGAAGCTGTATGGGGGCCCGCCAGATGCACATCTTTCATTCTGCTTACAGGCTGGTTCTGGGTCCCCAGTGGGGTTGATGCCGTAGCTGCTCCACAGGCGAGGAGAGCGCCTATCCAGCCATTCTTCAGTCATCTCACAAACTATCCTGCTGGGTGCCTTAAAGCTACTTCTGGTTGCTAAACTGAGGATCCTTGGCCAACAAGAATGGCTTCCAAATCTGCGAGGGCCTCTTTCAATGTATATTTGGATTGTGGCCCTTTCTACTTAGGTTTATTCATTATTAATATCCCATTTACATTCTGTTCCAGAAACTTAACCAAAATTTTTGTCTGCTGTGCTCAGTGCTGCCGTGGTTATATTTTTGTCATTTTAGTGGGATAATGGGGTGGAGGGCAGGCAAACTCCTGTTTGCCATCAAGGCTGCCTTCTTGATCTGGTTGTTTGTTCCTTAAGAATTGAGTGAGGGGAATATGGAAGAAAAAATTTGGGAAGGAGAAATGTTTTGGACTCAGAGATTATAAAGTGAATTGGATAATATGAAATACACTGTTCACTCAGGGCCTTAATATTTCTGGCTTATTCTACTTTTCACAGCTGCTCAGTATGGTAAGCGATAAACAATTGGGTGTCATTTACTTTTTATTTTGAAGATTCCCCCTTGGAGAGTAGAATCTGAAATACAATTAAAAGTTAGCTATGTAGTTTCTGTCCATGGGAAGTCTTATATTATCCATATTGAGTTTCTAATTACCTGTGAATTTAGGAAACCTATAATTTTGTATTTTTTCTATATGGAAAAAAATGTATCTACCGTAAGTTTTAATATAGGATATAGAAGACAGCTTTGTGGGAGATTCTCTGAATGTTTAAAACATGTTTTGAATGTAGAGTTTGCATAAGTAGCAAAATTACGTACATTGAAACATTTTTCCCTCGGATTAAATTCCTTCAAAATACATTTCCTTACTAGGCTGTGATATCAAGTGCCGTGGGTATTAATTACAAGGTTAAACCTCACTACTATTTATGATGGGTTTGTGTACTAAGTTGCAAAGGTATTTTATGATGTCACTGTGGGTTGGGTGACAGTAATATTTAGTATTGATGCATTGAGGCAGGAATTAGGATAAAAGCTTAGAGTCGCCCCCCCCCCCATGGGCCAATGGTAGTGTTGATTCACTTTTCTATATAGTAGGGCCAACTGGATGTGTTGATCTTATCCCAATACCTTTCTCATTTTAGTCTGTCCAAGGTGCCTTCCTATAAACCCTTTTCAGGATTAGCATTGCCAAGATGAATGTTCAGAGGTGTCTTTTCCCATAATGAAATGCATTTCCATAAAAACTAGAATTTGAACCCAACAATCCATTATTTGAGATGGCTGTCTGGGGAGGACATTGAGAAAAATTTATGTTGGTGGATGGGACTCAGCATATAGTTGTACTCAGGGCTTAGATTTATTCCAGAAAAGACACAAAGTCAGATCAACAGAAGGCAAAGGCTCATGGGGCAAAGTTTAGAGGAAACCATACAACACAAGCTAATTCTTCAATATGTGGGCAGTGTTGTCTAGTGCGGAAGCTTGTTAGAGGCCTAGTGCCCAGTGTTGCTTTTGGGCACTGGTGACGTAGGGTCCTTCTGCCTAGTTCATACCAAAGTTCCAGACTTCCAGAAGGAAATAACATAGTTTATTAACATAAACTATGTTATTTGTCCAGTTTCGGCACAGGGAGCCCTTCTTACCAGGGAATGTTGGGGACACTCCTGACCTCCATCTTGTCAGCAGATCTTTCTAAAGGAGACAGTCCCAGGCCTGCTGCACTCACTCTTTCCTGTGTGACATTAGCGAGCCAGATGCTTTATATTTTCTAAGTATTTTAAATAAAAGATACAATATGGATTGTTATCAGACTTCCCATACGAGGACTATGTGTGGTTTTCTGTTTTGATTGATACCTAAAAATCAGGTTGTAATAGTCTATGTTGAAATCTGTGGGTGACTTAGTGGTTCTGATTGCTGATTGCTCCTGTTCGAAGCCTCTAATTCCTCTGTGCTGTGGACCTTGTCGCTGACCATGCCAATTTTCTTCGCCATTATTTTCCTGTGTAACAATCATTTTAATCTTACTGACAGTAAGATTGCTTTGTATGAAGTGTTGATATTGAAACACCTGAAAGGTGTGAATTAATGTGGCAGGGTGAATTTTACTGACCGGGAGTAATAAGCTACTAAATTCATCCTTATTTATGCTTTTGTCAGTTTGTGCACAAAATTACAAAGGTGGTCTCACTTAGGCTCATAGCAGTAATGGCAAAAGAGTGAAGGGGCTGTGGATGGTGACTTCAGTGTCAATTTTACAGGATAAGTAAAGGTTACAAGTTACAATCCCTCTTAACAGCATTATCTTCAATGTATTTTGACAGCTATTCAGGATTATGAAACTGCTCAGGAACACAATGAAAACGATCAGCAGATTCGGGAAGGTCTAGAGAAAGCACAGAGACTATTGAAACAGTCGCAGAAACGAGATTATTATAAAATCTTGGGAGTAAAAAGGTGAATTATTTAAAATTTGCATTGTTACTTTTAACCAACTGTTTTAAAGCTAATCATTGCTTTATCATTTTTCTCTCTTGGATTCATTTTCTTTCCTTATGTAATTTCAGTCATAGAATAAGCTCTAACAGTTTTATCATAAAGCTATTTTGATAGCTTTATGTTACAATTTTGCTAGAGACTAGAAATGCAACAATGGAGAAGTAGTAGTTGGTGACAAAGATATGTACTATAGCATGAACAGGTCCTAGGCCTAGATTTCTTAAGGGTAAAGAGGTCGGAGTGAGCTTTCTTTTGGTGGGGATGGGAGGGAGAGAGGAGATGGGGAAAACAACATTTCTCTACGCCTAAAATAAAGTGGCTCTGTTAGAATCACCTTGCAGGTACTAAGAGATATACATGTGCTTTCATATAAGACCCACCTTCCCTGAACAGACATTGACCTTTTAATTGTAAGCTAATCCAGAAGCAAAATAGAAAGTGTGGGCTCAAAGAGTCCAAGTATCTCTCTTAATACCAAGAAGTAAATCATGGTAGCATGGAAATTCAGAAAGTTTGTGATTTTTTTTTTAAAGGAAAAACTGTAAAGATCAGGAGTACTTTAATTTATTCCCAGTGAGATTCTAATCTTAGTGAATGAGTATACAAGGAAGCCTGACCAGCTTTAATGATCACCCAGGGCTGTAGATCAGATGTTCAGCCTGGGACACCATTGGTATTACTGGGAAAGCCAGGCCGCCAGGCTGCCAGTGGGATCTTTGCTGTCTCTCTCATTTTTTTCTGGCAGTGTGTTGGGTAACTCTTAACTAATTATTATTAATCAATTTTAATGCCCCTCAGAAATGCCAAAAAGCAAGAAATCATTAAAGCATATAGAAAATTAGCACTACAGTGGCACCCAGATAACTTCCAGAATGAAGAAGAAAAGAAGAAAGCTGAGAAAAAATTCATTGATATAGCAGCTGCTAAAGAAGTCCTCTCTGATCCAGGTATCACTTGACTTGAATGTTTTCTACTTTTAAAATGGCTGAATCGGTGACCAGAGACTACCTCGGCCTCTTCCTTTGCCCATCTCAGAAGCAGCGCCAGATTGGACAGCAGGCAGCTCTGGGGCGCACTTTGGGGGCTGGTGGCTGGTCCCGGCCTTGCAGCTTCCGAAGCCCAGTTTCATATGTACACCGCCAGGTCAGGGTCAAGGACCCTCACGCATTCGCAGCACAGTGGGAAGACCAACACATGTGGAATCAATAGGCCTGAGTTTGACTCTTATCTCTACTTGAAAAAAGTTACTAAAACTTCTTGGGCCTCTGTTCTTTTCACCTGTAATATGAAGGCACAACAGTGAGGGGGATCTCTCAGGTTCCTTCTAACCCCACAGATCAGTGATGAATTCCTTACACTGGACATACAGGGGCTTAACTAGGAAAGCAGAGACCAGGCTGGAACGTGCGGTGGTGGGAGAGGGGCATGTGTGTAGCCTGGGGGCTGCCTGTCCCGGCGTGTGCGCCCCAGGAATCGTGCCCTAAATCACGTGTCCATTAGATTTGTCATATGCTAAAATGGCCTGGACAACAAGGGTGAGGCAGCTAAGAATTTAGGTAATATTGAACAATACATTGACAATTCCAGGGGGAATTTCATGTTCAGCTAATTCCTACTGCTTTTTGTGGCTTTCCACATTAGTGGGTGCAGAAGCTATGACTTGAGCTAGACAAAACCAAAAAAAAAAAAATAGAAGCAAATCATGTTTTGTGCCCATCTGACAAATCTTTCTTGGACATCTACTATGCTATGGAATTGAAGTTAAACAGTCCTTTGTTCTCAAATAATTTCTAATCCAGTAAGGGAGACACAAGTGTACTTAATGAGTAGGGTAAGTAGGATACATGCTGTTTGTCCACGAAGTCCCCTGAATGGTTCTGCCCGCTCAGCTTGTACAGTGCACAGGTGCGGCAGCTACATTAGATAGGGAGTCGGGAATCTTCTTCCGGGAGGGATGTGGCGCTGAGCTCTAAGGGTAGCAGGAAGCTAACCAGGGAAGTTGAGGCCAACAGTCACAAAGGCATGCATTGAGAAAAGAACTGCATTTTTCATTACTAAGAGTTCTTTTTTGTTCCTTTTTCTTTGCCCCATTCTTATTTTAAGGATGAAATGGCTTATTCTCACCTCTGAGGATATTAGCTTGCTCTTCTGCCACCTGTGGTGTCCTGTCTCCCATGTGTCTGCATTGGTCTGCCTCTCACCAGGGATTTCCTCAGCAGTGGAGGTGGTCTCCTCCCCTCAGTCTGAGGAACCTTAGCTCTGTTAGTTTTAATAGTGAAGCATTAGGAAGCCTGCTGGGTTGCTGGGGTTGTGCCAGGCTGACTTCATTGTTGGGCTAAGATTGGTAACACGGGGCGATCAGAAAGGTATGACTTTTGGAGGTCTCTTTCTCTGCAGTTATTCATTTTTTCTAGAGAAGTATTTCTGTGTGTAGTTTCTTGTGAGGAGAGAAGATTTAGGGGGCCTGAATTTCAGTCACCACCCTTTTCCACCCTGGTCCTCACCCGCTTCTCTGTGACTGGGGTGTCTCTAGTGTGTTATTCGGATGGGAATGAGAGAGCCTAGATTTGAGTATCAGGCACAACTGCTGAGGTAACTGCGAGTAGCGTCCCTGACCCCACCCCCACACCTTAGTATTAGCTGGGTCTGACTTTGCTGGTTTCTCTTACAGAAATGAGGAAGAAGTTTGATGACGGAGAAGATCCGCTGGATGCAGAGAGCCAACAAGGTGGTGGCGGCAGCCCTTTCCACAGAAGCTGGAACTCATGGCAAGGGTTCAATCCTTTCAGCTCAGGAGGACCTTTTAGATTTAAATTCCACTTCAATTAAACTAGCTTTTATTTGTTCTTCCTTAATTTTTTTAAAGATTAAAAACAAAGAAACCTTGTTCCAGGATCCTAATGGGAATTTCAAATCTTTCAGTTTGTCCATGACCAAAGAGTTGTTTTATAGGAAAAATTTGTTCTTACCATTTTAGACTTGAGGCTGATGGGTTTGTGAGGGCAGGGAGGCGAGGAATGGTTCTGTTTCTGACCAAACAGCCTGTGTCTGTGTTGTGATTGTCTGGAAGTGGTCTGAGGCAAGCTCACCTATGGAAGTGCTCACCTATTTTATGTTTTTCTACACTGGAACATGTAGACATTATTTTCTTCACAGCCTTGCACAGTATGTCAGTGCCTACATGTATAAGGAGGAGCTGTAAAAACTTTATGAGATTGGGTATTTCAGTATTTCAGTATTCTTAATGAGAATATTAACATTTTGAGCTATATGTTCTTAGGGACAACTTTGCTTAGCTTCTGGTCAGTCCAGTCACTTGCAAATATTTGTTAAATTACAGAACCACGTGCATTTCCATCTCCCTACTAGCATGAACATGGCCGTCACTGAAGGGGGGCAGAGCCCATCTTTTAGAGAACCTACTATGAAATGGGAGTTGGTATAGCCAGGTTTACACTTTGGATTGATGATAAGCATATACTTTGTATTATTATTATTTTTTTTGTTCAGTGCCTGCAAGAGAATACTGAAAACCACTGAAATAGCATTAATTGTAAAACCTCTGGGCCCTTTTTGTTTAATATGAAACTAACACGTTAACTTCAAAGATAAGTTATGTATAAAATAGGTTCAGCTAATACAGCAGTGGCATTATTTAAAATAGTATTGCTGAAGTGTAGCGTGAACTACTTTAACAATTGAAGTTGTGAGTTAAACAGAATTTCCTGTAACAGGATTGGCTTAGAAATGTAAAGTTACTCAGTCAACATAAATAGGATACCCTTTCCCACTATTAGTAGGTACAGTGGCACCGCTTTTCTTACCTCCTTGGCTGACCCTCTGGGGCCACAGTGACCCCCAGGTGGGACCTGTTGAAGATGGCCACTAAACAGCAGACCTGTCCCTTCACCAGACCTTGATGCCTCTAGATGTTCTCCTGCCTAGGAAAAAACACAGGTTTACAAATTACAGCTCTGGCTATATTTCCACTATCACCATGGCAACTCTTCTTTGGATACCTTCTTACCCTTTAAGAAATGAACCATTCAATCTTTGTATATTCGATAATTTTTTCCTTAAAAAAATGAGTGTTACTTTAATCAAGAACATTAAATATTTATGGAACTATTGATGCTGCATACAAAATCTAAGAGAATTACTTTAGATAAGAATTATTACCTTTATTCTAGAAAGGTTTTTGTGTTTGCCTCAGAGCATTTTGAAGCATTTTAAGCAGTATGGGTCTAATATATTGTTTTTATGAAATCAAGCATTTTAATTTTAGTTGTGGGTGGCATCCTTACCAGTAATATCCACAACAGCCAAGCACAAATCATTTTCTTCTACAGTCATCCTGAAACATATGTGGAAAAATTTTTTTTTAAACTGAGAGACAAAAATCACATAGTTTAGTTGGTAAAACACATAAGTGCTTTTTGCATCTATTTAGAAGTCTATTTCTTACCAATAAACTTAATGCATTTTGAAAACTAGTGAACAGCTTGCAGCTTTCATTTTACTTTAATGTCTCCAAATTCAAGCCAGTGGGACAATGATTTCTAAGGAAAATTCATTTTTATTTAATCTCAGTAATCTCATTACTTATATAAGAAATGCTTTTTTTTTTCAATCTGGTTCTTTTGTATGTGATGTCACTGTGACCTCTTTGAAATCTAACAATGGCCTCTACGTAGACTACTTTCAAAATGAGGACTTTTCACACACAGTCAGAACAAAGGAAACCAACTCACTTGCCCTTCCATTCAGGGGAGAGGATGAAAAGTGCCCATAACATGGAGCCAGAGGGAGTCAGGAGGGTTGGGGGCTGGCTGCGTGGGAGCCGTGTCCCGGGCACCGTCGCTGCTGCCAACCTGCTGTTTGCATTACCTTTCCTCTTTCCTCCACTTGTAACGGTTCCTGTTTGTAAAGTCTTACTGTGGATTTAAGTAAGTCATCGTAACAGATGTACAGAGTTACTTGCCTGTTTTCAGTGAAGATAGAGTAAAAGCTACGATGCCAAGTGCCAACGCCACTGAGCGAAATTAATTCTCTGGAATTTGTTGTTTTGCTGATTAAAGAAGAAAACAACGACCTTTCAGTTCCAGCCTTGATGGGCATCAGCATGGGAAGTTGTTGGTTCTTCAAGTTTCCTTTAAAGAGAGAAAAAAAACGTGTGTAAAGGGATAGTTGATCCTCTTGACAGCCTGATGGATGCAGATGACCGAGAAGGCCCTGGCCTTGTGTTCAGGCTACTGTCACTCACCACTCGCTAGTCTCTCCTTTTGCAGACTGCACATGCCCAGTAACCTTTATGGCTCTTTCTGGAAAGGTAGAATCAGGGCACTCCGCCTTACCTGTCTTATATTCCCGTCTTAAACTCCTCCTTTCCTTTTTGGTGAGCTCTAGAAGAGAAGTGTCGCTGGTTTGTACATTGTGGATATTTTCCACAGCAGCAAGTATTAAACACGTCAGCTTATAAATGTGAAAAAGTTCTAAAAAGAATAAATTAATTTATTGCTCACTTCTGAAAGTTTGTGCTTTCTTACCATGAATAAATGAAAACTTCAATAATTTACTGATGTGAATTGGATGTAACATAATACTAATTTTAAAGTATCTAGTCAGTATTAAAAGTTTATTTTATCAGTATGGAAACAGAACTTTTGGGGACTCTGATAATGGAATGTAAAAACTACCCACAGATTTTTTAAGAGAAAAATACTACTGATAACCCAGTAGGAAAAAAATAGTTAACAGAACCACAATTTGAAATTGGCACCATTTTCTATTCATGGTGGAAAATTTAAGATTTCACCTTTAAATGTATGGAATTGGTCAGAAATTGTATGTGAGATTTATCATGAAAAAGATGCCTAAGATGCTTAAGTTAAAAATGGTTCCTCAGCCCAGGTGGCTGGTAGAGCCAACTGCCTTAAAGGTACAGGGCACTGGTGACAGGCCTTGCAAAAAGTTTTCATTGAGTACACATTAGTGGTATCACCTAGAGAAATTCATGCAACTTTGTTGAATGTAATTTACTTTTCCATATTTATAAAGGAAGAAGGCAAATGTTAATTTGTCAACAAATAATATCCTTATTCCAAATCAGATCATTCCTTTTAGTAGCAGAGTTTACTCTGTAAATACAAATGATGTTAACAGGTGGGAATAATTTTTTTTAATAGGTGATCTCATTTGCTGAATGATTTGAGAGTGAAATTAGCCACTGCGTGGCTTTGTGTATAATAACAGGTTTTGTTGCACTCCTCCATGGTTGAACCTCTTACCTGCAGTGGAGAGCAGAGTGCAGAGAAGGTAAAAAGCAGAGATGTTGAGAAGTGAAAATATTACTCATACTGTAAAGCTACAGCTGGCTTTGAATGAGACAAGACTAAGTACCCTAGTCCATCTCAATTTAGTGTTTTAATAAAAAAACTGAAAATAAATTGAAATGGGTCTCAGACATATCTACAAATATGGGTACTATTTTTATGCCCGTGTATTTTCACATTTAATAAAAATATGGTCAAAATCAGTACTTTTTGCTTCTGATTCATTTTCAGTCTTTTAGAGAAGTCTATTTTCCAACTTTGCTTTACACATAATCAGTGACTGAGGTGACAAAAGGGCTTCTCCTGTATGTGAGTTGAAGGAAGATCACAGCACAAAAAGCAGAAATGGCTATAGTCTTGTAACCAACTCCCCAACTATAGGACACCTAGGGTTAAAGAGGATAGTTCTTCAATTTCAATACAATTAAAATCTAATATTTAAATTGGCTTTGTTTGACGACATTCCCTTTTATACTACAATTTGTACACTTTTGTGAAAGTCTTCAAAGGGGTAAGGAGTTGGGGAAGAGGACGACATTGCTGCCTATTTCAAATTTCTAACAATAAACAAAAGTAGCTATCTTCACAATTATATATTCTGCATATCCTAAAACTAAAGGACAGCTAATGGGTTGTCGGAAAAGTCATGATGTATTTTTTTCCATATTTTTCGTCGGAAAAATGTGTCATGACTTTTCCAACTACCCAATAGAATGCTTATATAGAACTTTCCCAGAAAGCTCAAAGGTCACAAATTCTTAATGTATCTTTGCAATATATGAGCAATTGGTGTGAAGATGAGTAAAGGCAATGAAAATACCTGCCACAGGCCTAAGGACTTCCCGGAGAACAAAAGTTCTTGAAGAACAAAGAGAGGAAGTCCCCTGTAAAGAAATGCCATTTATCAATCTGGATTTTCAGACAGATACAGTCATGTGGAAATGATGTATGTAAATTTAGCCATTCAAATCACCAGAAAGAAACTGGGAGTGGAGCCATTAAGACCATTTACATTATTCTGCAGGTTTAGCTTCTGCTCTATGAAATAACAGAATCTAACATACTGGACATGATAGTAATAAGCATGGGAATCAGGTGTCTGCCAGTCGATCCTTCTTCCCACAAGATTCTTACAGAAGTAAAAACAGGTTGACAAAGGAAAGTCAAGTACCACTATAGAGTCAGTTCGGGCTTCTGCGCAACACATGGCAGCAGACCTCAGGTGAGGGGGGTTGGAGCATGTGGCCTAAGCCAGGAGCTCACAG
>NW_017731757.1:774022-777008 GCF_001890085.2 Hipposideros armiger | reverse complement strand
TCTTTCTCAGAAGAAACAACAAAATACACTTCTCTAATTTTAAATGCATTTTGTGAATAAGAAAATGTGGATGCACACAGAGGTGGAATACACAAAGATATGTTCTCCTTTTGGGTTTCCTGGCAAAATATCTTTCACTGGTGAAAACCCAGTGTTTTAAGCTATCAGGAAAAATGAAAAATCTAGTTTTAAATACTCAGTGGTCATTTATTATATAACTTAAACTCATTCAATACATTAGGTACATGTATTTTTAAATAATATTTTTTAAATTGAAGAATATTCCACTGATCTTGAATGAAACTTCCAAAAGTCTTAGTAGTAGTTCCACACTTCCCCAGCAGGTGGCAGATTTCTTGTCATTTTTATCTTCTTATAAAGTCCAGTGCTAGAGTTCATCATGTGTCAAAACTGTAGGGGAGGAAAGTTTCTTTAGTTCTTAAAATCTTAAATATCAAATTAGCTTAAATCCTACTAATGTGTGGGATATAGAAAAAGCACAGGTGCTGAGGGTCCTTTTGTTTGTTTAGTACCTGTTTGCTTCACTATGTGACATGAGCATAGCTCTTTGTACATGATGGTATCTATTATATTGTATCATAACGATTTGCCTTTTTATCCACTTAGAAGTGCGCTCCCATGAGTCTTAGGACAAGGACCATACCTTATTTATCTTTGTTATCTCTAGGACCTAGCAACCTGCCTGGCAATGGAGGCCTTGCAAAATACTAATAGAATACTCACCATGCACAAAGCATCTTATCGTTAATGTAATGGAACAACAAAGAGCAAAAGACATACATGGTCCTCTTGTATGACGGGAGGAGAGAGCGTTCCAACACAGACATAGGTACTGCATAAGTGAGAAGCAGTGCTAGTGAAGACTCTTAGATTCAAAAATGGTTTCTTTTCCTTTGCACCATTGAGCTGTCACATACTAACTGATTTAAGAGCACTGAGAATTCAAAATGGTATTTTCAGGTAGAAATGGATTCAAATACAACTTAAGTGCTTCCTGGTTATATTACAAGATGGCAGGCTATGTTTCTCTGTTCACTAAATTCCACTTGAAAGATAATAAAGAAATATAAAAGGGAATAACAATAATGATAATGGGGTAAGTGGTTATGAGACATCATTGGAACAGAGTTATCAATGAATTTCTAAAAATGGAAAACAGCATATACCGCTGAATAGAGAAATACACAGCTGAGATGATGAGTTGGTATTCCTCCCCGAGGAGGCTGGAAAAGCCTCCCAACAGAAAACACTGCTGGGGAGTGAGTCAGACAGTGAAGCAATTAGCTGAAGGACTTTGGAAAATCGGTACCTGTCAGTTCACCCATCTCATTCTTTCTACCTCATCCCAGAGAGAATCTGACAACCTATTTATTCCAAGAGAACATGCAGAAGACGATTCTTGAAAACAAACTGAACAATCCATTGAGGGGGAAAGAGACAGGGACGGGAGAGGAAGAGACAGACATATTTTTGCAAGGGTGCTGCTGCTCTCGCGTAAAGTGCCCTCATCTTGGCTTCTGGGTAGGGTGGTGTGTAGGACAAGCTCTGGTCTATTCCATGTCCCTACAGCTAGAGGGAAGCTGCCAGTTCTGTCCCATGCGAATGTACCTAGAACTACCAGTTAACCCTCCCGTTCAGAGGAGAAGCCTATTGGAGAAACAGATATTTATACCATGGCAGGGAAGCCTATTTGTAGTTATCAATCTAATCTTTCATTCTTAAATGTAAAGAGCCAAGGATCCTAAAATTTGTATAGAACCAAAAAGACCCCGCATAGCCAAAGCAAACTTAAGAAAGAAAAACAAAGCTGGAGGTATCAAGCTTCCTGATTTCAAACTATATTACAAAGCTACAGTAATCAAAACAGAGTAGTACTGGCATAAAAACAGACACACAGATAAACGGAACAGGACAGACAGCCCAGAAATAAACCCACACATGGGTGTGTTTTAAATATAGAACTTCTCAGACAACACCATATTGGTTTTGTTAAGGAAAACATGAAGTCAAGATGAAACACAATTTCATGCTTACAGGGGAAAGTTTATATGTAATTACTTCCACTTGTCTAAACAATAAAGCTGAGGAAACTAAAAAATATATTCTGAACTACTGGAAAGAATTGTGAGGCTTAACAAACAGCCTGTGCAAGTCTCTAATATAGTGATTGAAACAACAGAAGCTCAGTGCTATTTTTGAAAAAGTGTAAAGCACAATAGGGAGACAGGCACTGATGAGGAAAGGGGGCTATGAGGCAGCCAAGAAGTTTGTGTCAGCTTTGAAAAAACATTCAGCACATATTTGTTGAACGTTTATGAAGGGTGAAGAAATGCCCAGGTAACCACAGTTCTTTCAAATCTAAGCAATGTAAGTAAATCTAATCCAAGTCACCCTCCAGCCCATGAGTAAGCCTACTAGAATCAGGAACACATGGCAAAACCTATATTATCTATGAGAGTAAATTTAAGAGACAGGAGGTACTATTTCTAGTTAAGTGTGATCTTAAAGACAAGCTTTTTTTTTTTACTTTTAGTTTTCACCTCTGTCTTGTGTCAGGAGGCTACTTCTATATTACTCATCTATGTGGTGGTGATATGACTGAAGCTATAGCCATGGGGGCAGAGGTTTTTCTATCCGTGCTTTAAGTTTCTGAGCTTCTTCCACCTAAAAATGATATTCTTAATCATGTCACAGACTTTCTTAAAGAAATTATGACTTAATCATTTGACAGCTTCACTAAGAAATAAGTTTGTAATCTATTCTAATTTCACTTAATGCAAAATACGGTTCATAGTCTATCCTAATCTCACTTAATGCAACACATGGTTCATACGCCTCTGTAGAATGATAACTTACTTGCATTTTTCTTCTTGTTTTCAAGGTGCTCTAACAGTTGTCGTATCTCAGTATCATATTCCACCCATTCTGGGACAATCCTGGCAGCAGCTTTTAGTTTGGGTTCTTT
>NW_017731757.1:768299-771342 GCF_001890085.2 Hipposideros armiger | reverse complement strand
CTCTCATTTTTATTTTAAGTGTTTCTGTGAAAGAGATGGTTAGGCTGTCCACCTGCCCTTTTTCTATTCAGACCTATTGCTAGGAAGTAGCTGCCCATCCAGGAAAAACATTTCTCAGCTCCTCTTACATCGAGATGCGGAAATCCGACCGTTTCCCACTAAGGAAGGGGCCACGGCCTTTAGGAGTCAGAACGCAAGCTCCACACTCCTTTTCCCCTTCACTCCATATCATACCATCCAACAGAAATATGACGGGAACACATATGTAACTTAAAATTTTCTAGTAGCCACATATAAAACTGTAAAAGGAACAGGTGAAATAAATTTTAATACTGTATTTTATTTAACCCAATATATCCAGCATGTTATCAGTCAATAGGTAATCAATATAAAAATTAGTAATGAGGTATCTTTATATTCCTTTTATTGTACTGAGTCTTCCAAATCTCATGTGTACTTTACACCTTACAGCACATCTCAGTTCAGACTAGCAACATTTTAAGCGCTCAATGGCTACATGTAGCAAGTGACTGCCATACTGGACAGACGGGTACAGATGGACAGATGGATAGATGGATAGATGGATACAATTATTCCAAAACAATTATGTTCATTTACATTTGCAAATAAAAAAGGCAGATGTTATCTCTTTACAAGTTGGATGGAGACTGGGCCCTAGGTCGTGATATTCAGGGAAGCTACTCACTGATAGGACACCCATTGAGATCTGTACTTGGGTGAGTACGAAACCACTGAAATTTCGGGGTTTGTTACAGTAGTTCAGGTTAACCTAAGTATCCTAAAGATCCCAAGGAGACCTTATGTCACTAAAGTGTGTCACAACCTTATATGTCACAACACAACCTTAAACAAAATCTTAAGTTATGCTCAGTAATGTTCTTGCCTTCTCTTTAGAAAATTCCCTTTCTTTCTTCTTAATGCCACCTTACTTGTTTCTGCTATATTCTATCATCTACAATTGCATTCTAACATGTTGGCATGCTGCATTTTTTCTGTGCATTTCTACACATATCTGAAAAAACATCCCTATATTTTATTGTCCTGTCTTATTTTATTCAAAACTGTATAAATTCAGTGAAGATCTTGTAAACAATTACTTTATACTTAAATTAGCACATAAAAATAATATGGTCAGAAAAAGAATGATGTCTTGTAACTGTTAAAGACAATAAATATAGTATTGGAATGTAAGTTTTAGAGACCGTTAGACAATAAATAAATTATTTTGAAATATTTAATGTTTAGGAGAGTTAAACTGTGCAGCATAGTTAAATTGCTTAAAATGAAAATGTAAGAAAAACTTCTCAATAATAAGAAAAATAGACATGTATAGGATAATTTAAGTAGGCAGAATTATTTTGGTTATCTTTCTTTGGGAAAAATATTGGCAGGAGAATTAAACTGATGATATAGGGTTGTCGGAAAAGTCATGAGGCATTTTTGCAATGAAAAACATAGAAAAATACGTCATGACTTTTCCGACAACCCAATATTTTAAGATGATAGCTAATTCACGAACATTTCAGCCAGCTCCCACCTTTTTTTCAAAAGCCCTTGTGCAAAAAAGAGTTAACATAGCAAACCTGAGACTACTATTCTTAGAAAGGCCAGCCTGCAATGTTGGCCCTCGACTGGCATCTGGGAACTTAAATTTCAGGAGTGGTCCCACCATTTCCTGATAAGAATGGCTCTCTGTGCCTAAACTGTGCAAATAATATGGTTTATGCTGAACATCTGCTTTCCTTCTGGAAACTGGGAATTTTGGGGTGTGCCAGGCAGAGGGGGTGCTTATGTGACCAGCCCCCAGTAAGAATCCTGGGCATTGGGTTTCTAATAAGCTTTTCTGATAGACAACATTTCACATGTATTGTGGAAATATTCACAGCTGAAGGGCTTAAGCTTGTCCTGTGTAACTTCACAGGGAGGGGGACCTTGGAAGCTTACACCTGGATTTCTCTGGACCTCACCTCATGTGACTTTTCTCTTCGCTGACTTTGCTTTGTACCCTTTCACTGGAATAAATCATAGCCACGAGCATGGCTATATTCTTAGTCCTGTGAGTCCTCTTAGTGAATCTTCAAACTTGGGCGTGGTCTTGGGTCCCCCTGATGCAGCAGTGTGCCATATGTGTGCCATTCCATTTGTAAAGCAGAAAACATGTCTATTTGAACATTTTAATATCCACTTATACACAAAAGAAAAACAAGTACGACGCTCACCAGGTCGATTGTTTTGGCTCTTTGTTTGGATTCATCATCACACCAGGTTTCACACCACAGCCAGTCTTGAGGAAGAGACTTAATGGCAACTTGGTGAATCATATTATTAGGCAGATCCTACAGAAACAAATTAAACAAAGGGGTATAGAAATTAGAATCAGGGCAAAAGAAGTTGAAGATGTCATTTAAGATTATAAACAGGTCCTACTGTGAATCTGAGATCTCTATTTTTAAGCTTTGAATACTTAATTTGACCCAATTGTCTGGTGTCCTGAATGAACCCATGCACTGGAATGAAGCTCACACCTGCCCTGGACTGGACCCCCAGCATGAGGGATGAGGAGGAGGCCCAGAAACCCACCACTCCACATTCCCCCAAATGGACTGCCTCTACCTGCCCTGAAACGCCAGGACTAATCACTCACACTGTGCTTGTCATTACAGTTTATGTTAGTTACCACCACATTCTGCAGGTTCTGAGGTGATCTTTCATTTCTCCATTAGAAAACAATGCTCCATGAATATTTTCACATTTCTGCATGCTCAGGGCTTTCTAAGCAAAGACTGCTGGCATCTGGGTTAAAGGATGTTTAAATAGCAAACAAGCCCAATGAATCAGAGAGCTCTGGAGAGATTTAGAGACACCTCTCCCAGAGATACTTGTTTATATGCCAGGGGATGTGGAGCCCTTCCCTTCCTCTCCCAAGAGAATGTGGCTTACATTCCAGAGAAAAGGAGAAAAGGGCGTGCCTCCTCTCTCTCCTCTCCTCTCCTCTCCTCTCCTCTCCTCTCCCCTCCCCTCC
>NW_017731757.1:762592-767804 GCF_001890085.2 Hipposideros armiger | reverse complement strand
CCCACATGAGGGCCAGTGACACTGCCCTCTGCAGCTAAGATGGTGAACAACAGCTCGACCTGGAGCTGGGCTGCCGTGAGTCCCTGGCGACGGCGTAGGCTGCAGCCCCTGCTGCAGTAGGCTGCCATAGCTACCATGTGTGGCTGGCAGCCAGCATGAGTGGCTGGCAGCCAGTGTGAGCTGCCAAGAGCCACCGTGAGCGGACATCAAGAGGCCGGCGACCTATCTGCCTCACCCGGGAAGAGCACAACGATAATACCAACATGGGCCAGTGAAGCAACATCCTCCACAACTAGACTGAAGAACAAAAGGGCAGCAACTTGTCTGTTCCCCTTCCCTGATTCCCCAGCACTGTTCCCCTCCCCCAATTCCCCAATAAAATCTTAAAAAAAAAAAAGTCAACTGCTATATACCAGCAATGAACAATAGGAATTTGAAATTAAAAACTCAACACCATTACATTAGTACCCCACCCCCCAAAATAAACCTAGGTAAAAATCTAACAAAATATGCTCCTCTACATGAGGAAAACTACAAAATTCTGATGAAAGAAATCTAGGAAGATCTCAATAGATGGAGTGATAGATAGTTCATGTTCATGAATAGGAAGAGTCAATATTGTTAAGATGTCAGTTCCTCCCAACTTGATCTACAGATTCAGTGCAACCTCAGTCAAAGTCCCAGCAAATTCTCTTGTGGAAACAGACCAACCAATTCTGAAGTTTATATGAAAAGGCAAAAAAAAATCCAGAATAGCCAACACAATATTGAAGAACAACAAAGTCAGAGGACTTATACAACTGAGCTTGTAGTCTTACTATAAAAATCTATAGTAATTAAGAAAATGTGGTATTGCCAAAAGAACAGGCAAAGAGATCAGTAGAATAGAATAGAGCCCAGAAATATGAGAATCCTTTGCACTTGCTGCACAATTTTTTTCTGTAGATCTAACACTGCTCTAAAAAAAAAAATCTATTAATTTAAAAAAACACAAAACTTCCCTGTTACTTCCAAAACCCTTTTCCTTGGAATCCATTACTTAAATAACCTGGTTTGTCATCTTATCTCAGCCACTTTCTTTCAGGGTCCTGTCCTAGCCAAGTCCTCTGTAATTTCAATTTCCAAGTCCTCTGTAATTTCAATTTCATGCTCCCACTCTCTCTGAAAACCTCTTAATTTTCAACTTACTCCATCAAGTACGTAGATATTAATATCCTCTGACCCCCATTGGGGCCTCCAATCAACTGATCCTACCACTATTTCATTGTCCCTCAGCCCTTGATGTCTCCACTCCCTTCCTTACATAGCTTAACTTCCATGGTTAATCATTACAGTTCATCCCTTGAATATACTTTCAGTTGTCTTACCCTTGTCTCACTTAGTTCTATTCAGTTGGCAAAATTATAGTCCTGGTTAAATCCAAACCTCTGCACTCACACCCATGCAACTAAACATGGCTTGGCGACACACACACACACACACACACACACACACACACACACACACACAGCCCTATACTGACTGCTCGCATTTTAATCTCATGAACACGAATCTTAATGCTGTCCAACAATTATAAACATGTCTTTTCATGCACAAGTCTTTGTGTAGACATAATATTTTCATCTCTCTTGGGCAAATACCTTCAAGTGGAAAGACTGGTCATATGGTAGGTGCAAATTTAAATTTATAAGAAATCACAAAACTGCTTTCTAAAATGGCCCTACCATTTCATATTCTCATTAGCAATGTATGAGAGTTCCAGCCACTGAACTTGTCACCCCTTGGGTGGTTAGTCTTTTTAATGTTTACCATTTAATGGGTGTGTAGAATTACTCATTGTAGTTTTAATTTGCAGGATATGAAGAAAAAAAGTTATCTGTTAGGTAAAACAAAATGTAAGGCAGTCACCACGTAGGGCACAGGAGGGAGGGGAGTGTGTTTTAAAGATCACAGAGACATGTTTAAATGATGATGGAAGCGGGTAAGAAAAGAAAGGGTAAGTAAGCGAAACAGGGCATATAGTGGGAAGAACAGGCTTTAGGATGGAAAAGTGAAGATAAAATACTGTTAGTTTAGAAAAATGTTGAGCTTAAAGTAAAAAAATTCTATGTAAGTCGAGATATCCAATAGAAAATTCTGCAAAGAGAAGAGGCTGAAAATATAACATTTTGAAGCTTATAAGCAGCAAGTTGAAGCAGTCTATATCTATATACTGAAAACTGTTCTATGAACACTTCACTTACCTGATCCAGGTTGGAAAGGCTGTTTGGATCTTGACTGAGAGTTTGGTACTGACCCCGGAGCCTGTCGCCTGCTGCGATTCTCCTGAACTTCTTGAGATCCACCACGTATAAGGCGCTGCAAAAGGTGAATACTGCTTGATAGTCTATGTTATTTATATATTTTTACTTTCTCCCAGCGATTGTCTACAGTAATGGTATTAACTTCAGATATCCTTGGATTTAATAAAAACGAATCCTTTCATAAATTTCCTCCCAATGCCTAATACTGTTTCCAAGGGGTTTGACGTTTGCTGTAATACTGTTAGGATCCATATCCTCTTAGGGTCACCTTAAGTTTTTCCAAGATCACATGAAACTAAATGGCCCTACAAAACAGTAACAGCTTTGAAGACAGTATCTTTATTTTGCTATTTGCCAAACCAAATTTAAATCTTCTGTAGTTTTTAGGAGCATATTACCTGAGCCGTATTACTTAGCTTTAACTCCTGGCTCAGCTAAATACTAAGAGCATAAGCCTGGTCATGTTACGTAAATACTGTATGCCTCAGTTTCCACATCTGTAAAACTGGGATAATAACAGTATCTCAAAAAGTTGTTACAGAGACTTTATGAGTTCATACATGTAAAATCTTATAAGAGTGTAATAGCATTATGTAATCGGTTGCCATTATTATATAATTTCTAAAAGAGCAGAGTATGTGATTCAATAAGTTGCTTATTTACTAAAAGGTAAGAGTATGCATTCTCTTACCTGATATGGTATTTCCTTTTTAAAAGATGCGATGCCCAATACCCTGTCTTCCAGAAGCGATAGCCATCCATTTCAGTGCGGCTATCACAGAACGGAGTATATCCATAAGGAGCGCCACCCAGATCGAAATCTCGAAGGTCTTTCAGATCATGTCTCACAACCTGAATATTAAAATAGTTTCTCTGATGAAGATTGTAAAACAATATAAGCCCTTTGTATGTGAATCTCAAATCATCATTACCTTACTGTAGAAATACAGAGCATTGCATTCTCCTTACAGTTCTTCCATGTAATGCGAGTTTACTAAGTTTCTNACATCATGACTTTCCCGATGACCCAATACATGACCATTCTGACAAAGAACATAGCAGACTATGTTAATATTTTCTTTTGATTAAAAATCTGGTTTTACATACTTTCGATTTCCCACAGACAAAACCATTTGTCAGCCTTTAGAAATGTCTTGAGCTTCCTCAACAAAACCATTCATTTCCCTTCATATGACTGTTCTAAAGCAACTGTGATTATATTAAAAATCAGTTAGCTGGGACTTATTTGTCAAAATACTGATAGTTGTGAAATTCAGAGTAGTCCATAAATCTCATGCCTTAAAAGTATTTAACCATCCTGCTTAATCGGCACAGTGGGGAAGAAATCGATGTGCACCCTCAGCCCTCAAGGTTCTAGCGCCACACCTGTTAGTAGAGGAAGGCCTGCCATGTCACCTGACTCGTGTGTGTGTTTGTGTGTGTGAGAAATCCTAGTTTCTTCATCCACAAAGGAGGAAATTCAAGCAGTATCATTTCCAAGTTCCACTAATATATGTCAATTTAAACCACTTAGTGATTGGTCCTGGTTTCTTGGGAGAGATTACAGGGTTAAAAAGATTGAAAGGTTAGAAAGTACAGAAGGTTGAGCAGGATCTGATTCTGGATGTATCTGAAGGTATGTCTGGCAAGAGCTGCTGATGGGGTGACTGTGAGTTGCGAGCAGAGACAGGCATCAAAGATGACCCCCGTGTCCTTGGCGTGAGCAAAGGAAAGAATGGAGAGGCCACTGACTGATCCGGGAAAGCCCATGGGAGGAGCACAGACGTCGACAGGTTACACAGGCATCCCCTTCCTCACTACAAAGCGTTACCAGAAAACGCGTCCTGAAGCTCTCACTTCTACAGGGCATTTTCCTGTGGCGGCTGCCACTCTCTCCCGCCAAAGCCTCATGGGAAAGCTATTAGTTATGCGCCATGAGCCTGTTGTCTTAATCCTTCCTAACCAAATAGTTTCAGTCCATGCCATTGTGGATATATTTTTTTCTACAGAAATAAATTCCTGAACTACGTGGAAAACAAGATTTTCTTTGCAGAAATTAACTTTATAGGCAATATGTCCTATAAAGTGAAGATAATGGAACTATTTTCTCTTTTCGTGTCAGAAGCTATTAAAATAAAAATACTATGTTTTCCTTAGTCTTTTGTGCTATATATTTTTTTCTTTTCTACACCCTATATCCGCAGTGCGTAATGAGGCTATCATGCCCCTCAGGGGAGCTTTGGCAAGGTCTGCAGACTTTTTCGGTTGTCATGACTGGGAGGTGGTGGGGTGCTACTGCCATCTAGTGGGTAGAGGCCAGGGATGCCGCTAAACATCCCACAATGAGTAGGACAGCTGCACAACACAGCATTATGGGGTCCAGTATACACCTGAAGCTGAATAATAATGTCAACTATAACTTAATATAATATATATATATATATATATATATATATATATATATATATATATATATAGTCACCGGATGTGGAGTACAGCATAAGGAATAAGTAACAGCTGTATACAATGTCAGAGGGGCAATAGATTGGGGGAGGGAGGTTATCACTTTGTGAGGGGTGAAATGTCTAACTATTACATTGTATTGTACACCTGAAACTAATAAAAAATTAAAACAAAGAATTATGTGGTCCAAAACGTCAATAATGCCCAAATCGAGAAATCCTGATTGAAATAGTCTCACCTTCAATACCATCATTTGTGCTTTTTCCTTTCCCTTAGGCCATTTCCTTGGAATTTTTCTGCATTTTTCTTAACTAACTTTTTTCCCAAGAAACTGGCCCAAAATAGCATAGTCTCTCATTTTTATTTTAAGTGTTTCTGTGAAAGAGATGGTTAGGCTGTCCACCTGCCCTTTTTCTATTCAGACCTATTGCTAGGAAGTAGCTGCC
>NW_017731757.1:738706-756387 GCF_001890085.2 Hipposideros armiger | reverse complement strand
TTCATCACCCACATTTGCCTGTTTTCTTAGTTTTTAATTGTAATGATTCATAGTTATCAATTTGGAAAAATTATATACAAAAATTTAGAATATAAGTAAAATTTAATATAGGATTTAAAAATACACTTTTTGTCCTAAATATAAATGCTAATTTGTGCATTTAATTTATATAACTGTAATATTTACATATTATTATTCTTAGAAATTCTGTGTATTTTTCAAATATTTTTTGCCATTAATGATTACAAATGCATGCAAGGAGGAAAGGGGAAAAGTCATAACAATTTTTGGATACAGTATATATTTTGAAAACTGAGAACCATAATGGATTTTTGGGCCAAATCTGGGACATATTTTCACTTCAGTGGTAGAATGATGAGAATTCAGTTCTTGGCTAAATGTCGAAGAATGCTGCTGAAGACGGAGGAATGAGAAGAGAGTTGTATGTAACTGCTAACTTTTCCAGCAAGAAGAAATAGCTCATTTAAAACAAATATCAGCTAATATAGAAACTCACATGACTAATTTTATTATGACTAATAGAAGTATTTGTTTTATTTTTAATTACCAAAATTAAAAAAAAACTACTTCAGAGAGAAAACTGCCATGTTCTAAGTAAAAAATGGTATTTCTTATAATATCTTTGACTTTCCTCTGGAATTCTGAGAGTTTTTTAAAAAGGATACTTTGCTTATATATCACAAGCATGCCATATGTTCATGTAGCATGGCAACAAAGATAATACTAAACAGCAGCAACATAAATTGAGTCCCTATACTCAGAGAGAAATGTATAAAAAGTTTAAGTGCTACTAAAAACAACAGTTAATCTTATTACCTGGTCAGCATCAACAAAAATGATTTTGTCCACTGCTAGAGGAAAAAGGACATCAAGGAAAAGAATTTTGTAACCCCAAATAATCCTTTGTTTTTCAGTCTGCTGGTGAAGCCAACGGGGCCACCTATATTGGACTAGTTCATATTGGAATCCATATTCCTTAGCCATGTGGGGAATTACCTCCTAAAAAAATACACATACACACAAATCAAAGAATGTGTTTAAGGAGAGAAAGTAGTTTTTGTTTTAGAGAAAAAAATCATCATTTTAAAAGGTAGAGTTTACTATAAACTATTACAAACTAATTGGTAAATGTAAACCCTACTTCTACAACTTGTACCTATTTATGAAAAAGCTGGCACATATAAAAATACAGGAGTACATAAAACTATATAATTAAATGACATTAAAAGTAGGTACAGTATATTAACTAGCAAGCTCATTAACTAAAACAAATGTTCCCCTGTTTCTACCACTAAAGTTCGACTTGAGAACACCTGGCTACAGAAGCAAAGCCTCTGGATCTTAGAACATCTGTGCACCAAACAGTTCATATAAATATCAACATGTTGGTTTGTCAGAGAGCTACAAAGATGATGAGGACGTATGAAAAACACAAAGTGAGCTGTAAACTGATAAATTCTCTACATCTCAAACAGCTCATGTTTGAGGTTTATTACTATTTAATTCAAGGATTAAAAATACAAGGTATAGTAGTCTGAATATTTCATATTTGATTTAGTGTCTTATAAGCTTAGATCTAACTCTATTTAAACCAGAGCAGTTAATGAAATACACTGTTGATTAAGTTTGACTTAAGAGCCCCCAAATTGAGAGGGAGAAGCGACAAAGGATTGTGTGTGTGTGGGGGGAAAGATGGGTTAGCAGATGTAGAATTTGCATTTATCTCCTCAGTTTTCATCTGTAGCTAGTTGCTGGTTAAAGACTTAGCTTCATTTTCTCCCTCCTTCTGTCAGAACAATGTAGACTTAAATTATATTCTTTACTATAAGCACCAGTTTAATCTGTGAATTGAAATGTTGAAATTATGGTTACAGCAGTTTCGGGGAATCATTGATTTAGTTTCAAAATTTAAAAAAAATTAGAAAACCTTTTTATTCAGCAAATAGATATTTAAAATTATTCAATGAAGATGAACTATGCTAGGCCATAGGGATACAGTAATAAACAAAACAGGTATAAATCATGGCCCTCATGAGCTTACAGTTTAGTGGTGGTAGGAAGAAAACAAACAAAATTAGTAATTTACCTATAGAAGACAGTGCTATAGAAAAAAATACAAGGGGAAGGAAAATAGAGTGACAGATCAGATGGGATTGTAATTTTACACAGTGTCGTCAGGAAAAAATTACTCCCTAAGCAGCTAAAATTTAGCAAAGATTTAAAGGAAGAGAGGAGGTATGTTTTTAAAAATTGGACGGAAAGGATGGAGGGCATTAGTAATTTCTGTTTCTGGATCTGGCTGCTGGATACACAAATGTAGACACAGGTGTTTTAAGTGTGTAAAAATTCACCAAAGCAGCACATATGATTTGCACACATATTTCACTGAAAAGTTTTAAAAGACAAAAATTTTGAGGGAAAGGAACAAAATTACAAAAAGGGAAAATATTACTTCAGGTATGGTATTACTTTTGGCCATGGAGTGAGTGATGCAAGACTTTTATCCCGATGTAGCACTCACTGTATTTCTAGTGAATGATGTTTCCTGCTGTGAGACTTTTTAGATTTTATTACCTCAGTGTATGTTGCCCTCGATCCCCCTTTGCAGTGGCTGTCTGGTAGAATAACATGTTAAATGTTTACTAACAAACTAGTATGACTTCTTGTTTATATTTATGGGTTCCTTTTCAGTTTTATGTCTACTGTCAAATGAGCACAGGAGGCAGAAGCCTTGGCTGTAGCGGGCAGGCGGAGTGACTACTGCATAGGGACCAGGCATCTGGGCTTTTAGGCCAGAAAGCTGGAGTTCAGGTCTTAGCTATGTTCCTTGATTAGCTGTTTGATCTCAGGCCTGTGCTATAAAGTACAAATCTTGCTTAAAGACAGGTTGGCCCTTTGCCCCTGGCTCTTGGGTGGTAACTTCTACCTTTGGAATGTTCTGTCTAATAAGAATGTCTTTATTTACCTGGGGAATGCGGCCCATGTCAGTCTCTGTAAACAATGTGATTTATGGTGGGGACCTTAGGCCTCAGTGTATCAGCTCAGCCTCTAGAGGGGCTGAGACTAAGGTCAGCCACAGTGGTCGCTGGGTGAGACTATGTAGCCAACCCCAGTAAGAACACTGGACATCAGAGTCTCAGCGAGCTTCCCTATCGGCAATCCTCCATGTGTATCGTCACACGTTTTTGCTGAGAAATAGCTCTCTCCACATGACTCCACTGGGAGAGGAAAACTGGAAGCCCTGAGTCTGGTCTCTCATGGACGCTGTCGTATGCGTCTTTTTGCTTTGCTGATTTTAATTTGTATCCTTTTGCTGTAATAAACTGTAACCGTGAGTATAATTGCTTTTCTGAATTCTGTGAGTCCATCTAGTGAATTATAGCACAGAAGTGTGGTCTTGGATACCTCCTAACTGTATGGCCAGTTATGTAATTTCTGAGTCTTGGTTCTGTGGTAATAGGACTTTATGAAACACAACTGAATACTGCAGGTAGTTAGTAATGTGTCTGAAAATATTATGGCATAAAGCCATGGCTGCCTCTTTTTATTTCTGCCTTTACCACTGATTTTGGTCTAGAAAAAGAGGACTCCTTTGGATTGTTGTTAAACGAAACCCTAGTTTTCATGGAATCTGATTAATTTGTAGTGAAAACTGGAAGAAACAGGCCATACTTTGCAGCAGGGGAGTGGGAATGAGTAAAGGGTAACAGATGTTGGCCATCTGAAAACTCTAAATATGTCTCAGACTTCTAAATATAGTGCCCATACTACCACAGTAATCAGTGTACTGAACAAAGATACAAGCTTATTGTTCTTGTTACAACTGGATTGTTTTCTAAGGTATAGTGTTCGTATTTTCTTGATACTACGGTTCCTGCCTATCCTTGTAAAAATAATCGAATTCTTTGGACAATCTACATATTTTTCATTGCTAAATTTTTATTTATTTATTCATTATCATGAAAAACCATGAATCCTTTTAATTTTGTGTTTACTTAAAAATAAGCCATCTCCTGTGGTCCTTTTAAATACTTCTTTAAGTAAAAATTACATATAATTTTACTTGTTAGATAAAAAATACTGAATAACCAACATTTTAAAATTGATTAAAAATAGTAATTTGAATAAATATACATTTCTAGACTCATTCTGAAAAGAGAAAAGCTATATGAACTTACAATGATATAAGAATTTACTATTCAAACAGTAACGATTCTATAATAAAAAGATTAATGTACTTACTTTAAATGTTGGTGAGAGATAATTTTTTAGGAACCAGAATTTCACTGGTGTTTTGGTGTTATGTAACACAGAGAGCATCATGATTCTGTATAAAAGAACATTAAATCCAGTAAGTTAACATTAATAGCTCATCCTACTTTTCATAAAGCTTTTAAATATTTAAAGGTATTAAGTAGAATTATAAATTATGGAGAAATACATTAAAAGACCTTCAAATATTATGGTTGCTTACCAAGTATGTAATGTATAAGAATATATACTTACAGACGGTCCTCAGCATATGATGGTTTGACTTAGGAATTTCTGACTTTACAATGGTGTGAAAGCGATATGCATTCAGTAGAAACCATACTATGAATTTTGATCTTCTCTGGGGCTAGTGCTATGTGGTTTGATACTTTCTTGGGATGCTGGACAATGGTGCAACATGATTTGGAATTATAGGATAATGTCAGTACATTTAAGGTAGGCTATGCTAAGCTATGATGTTCAATCGGTTAGGTGTTTTAAATGCATTTTTGACTTATGATATTTTCAGCTTATGATGGGTTTATTGAGATATAACCCCATCGTAAGTCAAGAAGCATCTGTATTCATATACCTGCTGTAGACGAAATTGATCGCTTTTTGTTTTTTACAGCTGACAAAGAAAGAAGCTAGTCTGAAATAGTCTTTATTGGCTTGTCTACTGTGTCATTAAGAGCAGGTGTGCAAAACTTGAAGCGTTGAAAGATTTGTCTATATTGATAAATTCACTGGACAGGTCACTTGATTTGTTATTCTAGACTTCTGATTGGAGAAGATACAGATATATCTAAAGTTCCACCTTAAAATGTCAACACATATTCAAACATTTCTGAGGTAGTCTCTGTGATCCTATATAAACAGTTAAAATATAGCCCTTTGTAGTTTGTAAATATGCTTCCCTCCTCTCACTATCCCCTCCTCCTTTTTTATAAAACAAGACATTTGTTCATTGGGAAACAAAAATTTATAACATATACTTCTTCTCACATATCATATTGTTACAAAATATGTCTATTTTCTAGCCTGAAAGAACATCAATATTCCAAATCAATCAAACTCATGAAATTTCACTGTATTTAAAAAATATACTTCACTCATAATTTTAGGTTAAAAAAAAGCAAGGGGCAGAATAGTATATACTTTTTGTAACTGGGTAAAAGAAGTTAAAAAAGCAAAAATATATATTTGCTTGTCTATACATATTTTTGGCAGGATGTAAAAATTATATTGGTTTCCTATGGGAAAGGGAACTGGGTATCAAGAAAAACAGAAGTGGGAGATTTTTTTCACTGCATATTCTTTTATTTTTTTGAACTTTAAAAATTCTTTTAAAAATTCTTTTCAAACCATGCAAATGCATTACTTTTCAAAACATTAGATAAAAAGTATTCTTACCTTAAAAAGCGTTCATATAAATGGCCAGAAGCAACTGAAAAAATATTCAGAATGTCTGTATCCTTGTCTTTTTCTTTATGCAAACTTCTTGTGAAACTTGGAATAAAAAAGTAGTGACTGACAATTTCTAAATATACATCTGCAAACTTTATGTACCAAAATAAAATGCTGTTTGATAAGCAAAAAAAATAGGAATGCCTTTCAAAATGAAATTACACTGTAAACAAGCTCTTCTAACAATTACAAATTATTAATATTAACAAGTGACAATATAAGTTATATGATTTAAAAAAATTTATAACATAGAATGCAGTTATATCGTCTCTGGGTTAATGAGGTAATATCTTTGAATCTTTGTGAATTACAAATGTTTTGAGAACAAAGAATGAGTTACGGCATGCTATGGCTGGTAATGAGGTAAGAAAGAGAATATACAAGTATGTAACTCTTACAGCAAGAGTTTTCCTATGTGGGAATAATAGGGTAGGTCCTTGAGTGCTTGTGACATGGCTTCCCTAGGGTAAATACTATAAAAGGTGTCTATAATTTAGAGCTCCTCTGGCCAGTTACAATCTCCACTCCATGCAGACCACAGAGATTTTACATCACAGTGGCTTATTGTGGGCCCAGTTGTTATTTTCATCAATTTTTGGGACCCAGACCAGCCTTTTATATGCCCTATCTCATATACAAAAGTGACGGAATCTTTTATTTGGGGTATTCATAATGTATAATTTCTTCTTTTTCCTATTTAAAATTTTGATTTAATTAAAAATCTCAGTTTTTATAAGCACAGATACTCAGAATGACTAAAATGTGGAAAACTAAACAATTTACAATTATCATGCAATATATTTTGCCAAAAGGAATTGTTATGATGGAAGTATTTTTCAAAGCTTATTGTAATCTCTCCAGTAGGAAAAACACAAGTTGATTCATTGGAAAAATAATCACTCTAATTTAGGATAAAACTAAGATAAAATGTGAAAGTACTTACGTATCTGGAGGGGTTACCATCTCTCAAACAAAGTATAGCAAATGGCTATGCCTTAGTTTAATGGTTATATTTATTCATTCTCATCTCTACCTTCCGGTTTTAATGGAAGCTTATGGACAGATCCTCTTTAAAATGCTTAGATTCTGTTTTATTATGCCCTGCCAAACATACTTATTCTTCAAATTATCTCACAACGAGTGGATCTGAGCCCTTCTCTATCAGTAACTAGTTCAATGAACACACTGGGACAGTAACATGATTCTTCTTATCAAACAAGGGGTCAACTATCAAAAAAGAGACCTAAACTGGACAAAATGCAAAATGATTGGAGTGTTTCTGATTGGTATAACAAAATCTGCTGAGGCTGTTGAATCTATTTGGCCAAAAATTTCTATTTCTTAGCCTTGATCAAAATGATCAATGGTTCTCCATCATAATCAAAAGAAGTTCAAATCTCTAAAATGTACTTTCAAAGTTCTCTACAATGTGGGTGTACAACAAACAGCTTTTGTTTTTGTCTGCCTAACATCCTTTACACTTCAATAACAATAACATGTTATTTTGAGGCGAGAGGCATTCCTCCTCCAATTTCATTCTATGAGGTTTAAGTGGGACAGGCCTTCTCACTGGTTCTAGAGGCAGGCATATGACCAAAGCGTGGTCAGGCACAGTGATCAGTGCAGTTTGGGATACATGGCTAGAGCTGGACCAATGAGTCAGCCTTGCATCTTTTGCTGGTACCACTTAGAAAGAGGCAATCTCTTCCTACTGGGGATGGCACACTTTTCCTTATAAAAATTTATCTGAAAATGAAGAAGACACAGAAAACAGAACTGAGAGATGGAGAGTTTCCAGACCACATCACCTGAATGCCCAAAGCCAGCTCTACTCCTGCACTCTTATAGATATGTGAGCCAATGTATTCCTTTTCTGATTAATAATAGGTTCCAATCAAACTTATAGACTCCTAATGATATTCAATGTCTCAGCTAACCTGGGCTGTTTTCTATTCCTTGAGGAACATACTCAATCTTTTTAACTTCATGTAACCAGGTACCTTCATTCCATCACCAGCTTTTGAAATCCTGTCTACCCCTCAGAACACATCTTAGCCACACACTTCTCCAAGGAGTCTTTTTTGAGGTTACTCCTAACTGAATATAGCCTTTTTCTTCATTGGTTTGTATAAGCACTTTATTTTCAGCTGTCTTACAGCTTCAGTTTCCTATCTTGTATCTTTAATATTTATGTATCTATTTTATCCCTCCTAGAGAAGAGGATCCATGCTTTACTTATTGGGTTGTCAGAAAAGTCATGACGCATTTTTTGCAACAAAAAACATAGAAAAAATACATCATGACTTTTCCGACTACCCAATAAGTATTTGCCATTTGCAGGGTTTCCACATGCTAGGTGGGGGTCTATAGTTATGTGTTAGAAAATTCATTAGTAATTACCTTCTAATGGAATCCCACAGTCCCTTTTTTTCACCTTTGTCATTAAGGCTATCTTCTTTAATTTTGTCTGGCTTTTTCTGCACCTAGATAGCACGGTAAAGAAAAAAAATTTTAGAATTTTGCATCTTTAAATATTATGTGCATGTTTAGTATTGGGCAGGGTGACCCTTGCAAATCTAAGACAGCTGCAGTAAATGAAGTAAGGCAATATCTTGGTACAACATTATAGACACAGTCTGGTTTCCACCCTTGTTTTCAGTTCTTTTGGTGGTTACCTCCACATTGCTAAATAATGTGCTTATTCTTGTATTTACTGATTTATCAACTTTAGACATATGTACTAGTGTATCTGGACTCATAGGGTTTAGACATTATTCATTCTTTATGATGCCAGATGAGTAGCTCACTTATATCTCCCCTTCCTCCCTCTTTTTGTCTGGAAGTTTTAGTAATACCTTTATCATTAGTTTTTCTACCAAGTATTTTTGTAACTTTAAATAATATTTAAATCTCTATTTTCTATACCAACAACTTCAACAGTTCGTCCTGTATACCGTGTTTATAAGATAAGGATACTAATAGCTCTCTCTACCTGTTCCCTTCACCACTCAACTTATATTAGCTAAACCTTTACTTCAGCATTGTAAATACAGGTAATACTTACACTTAGTTCAGTAAACATAATTATATCTTTTGCACTTCAATACGTTTATTCTACAACTTGAAAATCAGTAAATAGTGCTTATTGTTATAATATAAATACTATTCATTGAAGAATCTGAAAAGTTACTACAATTATATTTTCTCCATACAGTTATCCACTTGGGGATTCTTGCTAGTTCAAATGGATTCTGCTTTCTTACATTTCACCAGTAGATAAATACTTTTTCTTGTATTTATTTTTTCTTGTGGTGAGATATATTTCCTCTTTACCATATACCTTAGTATTTTCCAGTTTATAATTCATGTTACTTAATTGTCTGGAATTCCTGTCTTCTTGAAGACATTTTTCTTAACAATTAACTTGAATTAATGAAGCTTAACAATGAACTAACTGCCTGTTTATTTCTAGGTCTTTTTTACTTTAATTTTCAGATTAACATCACCATTTCTTGAAATACCTATTATCCTCTTTCTTGAACTTCATCTTCACTGTGTTGGCAAATACCTTCAAGAAGGGGTGTGAAAAATAATTTTTCTAAATCTTCATATTTCAGAAAATAACTTTATTTTGCCTTCACATTTGATTAAAAATTTGGCTAAAGAATCCTAGGTTCAAAATAATTTTTCTCAAAACATTAAAGGCTTTGTTTTGCTGTCTTGTAACATGCATTTTGAAAATGAAACGTCTGATGCTAGTGTTAGTATCATTCTATTGCAGTGACCTGACTTTTCTCCTTGGTAGCTATTAGGATCTTATTTGGGCCATTTTTCATTCATCCTACTTTGTGGACTCTTTTGACACGAATATTTTTATTTCTCTTAACTGTGGTATACTTTCCCTCCTCCATTTTCTCTGTTTCTTCTTTCTACAATTCCTATTAGTCAGCTACTGAAGTTCATGGGCTAGTTAATTCTCTATGCTGCTTATTTTTTCACCTCCCTTTTTTCTGTCTTTCTGTGTAATTTTGAGAGATGAATGATGAGGAGGTAAAGCCATGTTACTTAAAAACAACCGAAGGACCTAGGTGCCTAGACTTCAGAATGGATGACCCTCAAAGATTTGATGGTTATAGTGAAAGAGATATGCTCTATACTATGGGTCAACAGGTCAAGTTAGAACCAATACACAGAGTTCAAACAAAAGTTCAGCTCAAGAAAAAGAAAACTTAAACCAATTTTCAATGGTCAAAATTACTGAAAGATGAAATCACCTCCCTTCCTCCGCCAAAAGGTATTTCTCTTCTGTTTGCAGGGCTAGGATAAAACTAGCTGAAATGCTGGTCCTAAAGGGCTTGAGCTGAGTTAGTATCTTAAGCAGCTGGGCTGGGTTTTGTGGGGTTTTCCATCTGGAATGGCCAGAAGCAAATGTACTCAAGGAGAGAATATAAGTTCTTATTGAGAAAGGAAGTTAAAGTCATAGGAGAAACAGCATCAAAGATGAGTGTGAGCAACACGTGTAGCTGATCACTGGATAAAGGCCAGAGGTGAACAGGAATAGGTTATGATATGGGATGCAAGGTCAAGTTTGCTGATGCAGTAGTTTAGGAGCTGGGCAATATATAAGTAAGAGCTTTGGTAGCCTACTATGCTCGGATCTTAGAGATCTCAACCATATGGATATTTCCTATTAACTTCTTCTCTTCTCCACTGTAGATAGAGGACATATTCTGTATGATTTCATTCTGAAATTTGTTGAAACTTGATTTTCAACTAAATGGAAAGCTAATTTTTATCAGTGTTTTCTGTGTGTTTCAAAGACTGCATTTGGTGTTATTGGGTGTTGTGTTCTATGTATGTCTGTCAGTTTAAGATTCATAAACATAATGTTCAAATCTATCTCTATTGGTTTTTTGGTCTGCTTGTTGTATCAAGTATTAAGAGCTATGTGATAATATCTCAATATAATATAGAATTGTCAGTTTCTCTTTGTAATTCTATTTTTGTCTTATATATAAAATGACTTATTATTAGTAGTGTTATTTGTCTTAATGTCTAGTATCTCTGATATTAGTATAGCTATACAAGCTTTGTTTAGGTTAGTATTGGCCTAGTATACTTTTGCCACACATGTATTTTCTTTTCATCCTTACCCAGAAGCTGTGTTCCTATGTATTAGATGTGCTTTCTGCAAACAACATATAGTTGGGGTTTTAAAAAAATCCAATAGACAATCTTTGTCTTGTAACATTTAGTCCATTTATATTTAATATACCATATTTCCCCATGTATAAGATGCTCCCTTTTTCGAAAAATTTGGGGTCTAAAAACTGGGTGCGTCTTATACAGTGGTTGTAGATGTTTTACTTGCATTTCCCGCAAGTGATGAGGAGTTGTATGAATTTTATGATGAATAAAACTTGAGTTCAATAACTTTATGTAATACCTTTTTTTCAAATTTCGGGCCCCCAAATTAAGATGCGTCTTATACATGGGTGCATCTTATACATGGGGAAATACGGTAATTGGGTTAAATTTTAACTTACTATTTTGTGCTTCTTCTATGTCCCCCCATGTTCTGCTTTATTCCTTCTCCATTTATTTCTTAGTTCATTTATACTGATTTACTTTATTCTATTTTTTCTCTTTACTATGAAATTGTGCCTTTTTTTTCTACTCTTTTAGTGGCTATCTTAGATATTAAAAAAAATCACATTTGCTCTTATGTCTAAAAGTAATCATTACCCTTACCCTGAAAAATACAAGACCTTTATATGTTATTGCATACAACCCTATTAAACCTTAAATGCTATTATTATGTTTTTAATTCTAAAGATTTAAAAAATCCTTATGATATTATTATTGTTTTATATATTTACCGCTCAGAAGCTCATCCACATATTTACCATTTTCTTTTCTCTTCATTTTTTTCAAACTCTGACTCTCTATCTAAGACAAATTTTTTTTCTGCCTGAAGGACATCTTTTAGAATTTCTTTTTGTGTGAGTGTACTGGTGGCAAACTCAGTTTTTAATTTGTCTGAAAATGCCTTGTTTTATGTTTCCTCTTGAAAGGTATCTTTTCAGGATGAATTATTCTAGGTTGGCATTCCTTCTTCCACTCAGTGCTTTTAAATATAATTCCAGTATCTTCTTGCTTTCATTGTTACTGCTGAGAAATCAACTGTCAAAGTATAGCTATTTGAAAGTAATTTTCTTTTTTCTTCTGGTTACTCTGAAGATCTCTCTATCTGGTTTTATGAGGTTTTATCTACAAAAGTCTAGGTGTGGATTTCCTTTTAATTGTCTTGCTTTGGATCCACTGGTCTTCTTGAATATGCAAATTGGTATCTTTCCCCAATTCATGAAAATTTTCAGCCATCATGGCTTCAAATATCACCTGTACTTCATTCTTTCTTTCTTCATCTTCTGGAACTCCATTTAAACTGATTTTATTTATTCAACACTCATAAAGCATTTGCAAAGCTAAACTATCTTATCCTTGTAACAGACATATCAGGTAGGTTCTATTATTAACCACATTTTATGGACAAGGAAAACGAGACAGAAAGAGCTTAAGCAATCTGTCCAAGGTCACACAGCTCGTGAGCAACAGAGCCAGGTTTAAATGCAATGCCGGTTTCTCAGATTTCTCACTCAACTCTCGACGCCTTTTATGCTCTCTGCGGTATTTTTCTCTTTTTAAATGTCTCTTTTGCATCTGGGATACTTAATTTTCTCTTCAGGCATGTTAAAGTCATCCATTGAATTCTTAATTTTGGTTATTGTATTGCTCAGTTTTAGACGTTCCACTTTAAAAAAAAATAAAGGCTATGGACCTTTTATAGTTTCCTGTTTCCTGGAATTGTTTTCAAGCTTGTCTTTTATTTCTTTAAACATTGTAAGCACAGTTATTTACGTGTCTATGTCAATAATTCTAATACATGGAGTGTTTGTGTTTCTGTTGTCTCTGCTGGTTTACATTGTGTATTTGGATATATGAGTAATCTTATATGCAGAGATATATGCATGTTTCTGCCAGATGCCTGTAAAGCCTCATCAATCTGGAACTGCTCAAGGTTCAGGGTTCCCTGGACTCCTTAGATGATACAAATTTGTGCTAAAAGACAGTGTGGGATAATTAACTACGGTTCATCCTTACCCTGATGCTATAGCCAGCTTATTGTGGAGAGGGTCTTCTATAGATTACCTACTTTATATGGGTCCAGAGTTTTAATTTTCTGCCCCTATCACCCTGAAAATTAAATCAAAATGATACTTCAAGTATACCAAGATGCAAGAACGTTCTCGGCGCAACAGCAGCTTTCTCAGGGCAGGAGATGCTTCTGTGCTTGCTTGCTTCCTTACTTCACTAAGGTTCTGATTTCCCCTTTCATTAGGCTTTCGTGTTTCCTCATTCTCTTTATTATTTCATTAATGTCAGTGCCTCGCTGCTTTTAAAATTAAAACAAATATTTTACCCAACATTTGTTAGTTTTAACTAAGTGGGTTGGTCCAAAAGAATCAAATCTGATATCATTAAAAACTCATTCTCTCTGTTATTTTTTAAAGAAACACTTTCTTTTCAGGGCTAGCTATTCAGCCTGTGTTCCTGATCTCATCTCTAGAGTCTACTTTGTAATATTATCTGGCTACAGATACAGAGATATAGTAGATACATCCTAACTAAAAAAAAAAAAAAATCATTGCTTTTCTTGTATCTTCAAGCTCTCTGCTTTCCCTCCATGAACTTAATCTTCTTTCTTTCATTGCCAGAGCTCTAATATGACATTTTAGGTAGTAAAATTATAAAATTAGTTTTAAAATAAAAATTAATTAATTTAAAAAGTAATTCTAAATATTAAGAATAAAGACAACAAATAGTTTCTGCCGCACATACTTGTATTTCCAGTATTTTGCTTCTGAAGCTGTTGATCACAACAGTGACATCTCCTAGGTCTGGATCAGAGTCAGTTCCTTCATGCCTAAAAGTAGAAAAACAAGTAAAGATCTATAATCAGCTCAAGAAAAGACAGACAATTATGCTGGTACACATAATAAATTCATTTTGCAATAAATATAAGTGTACTGTCCCTTGTGTATCTGTCATAAGAGCTATTTCTGTAGTCAATTTAAGATATGCTATATAGTATGCTATAATTTTCAAAACTGTCCAATCAATTTTAACTTAAATTAAAATTATACAAAAGTAACTCACTAAATTTGGTACTGCCTAATCACTCAGAGATCTCAAATTATTGCTTATCTTTGCTGTTGTATACCAAGATTATCACAAAAGTAAAATCTCTCATATCTCTGTGATATTTGCAATGATAAGTAAAATATGAAACATTTTCTAGACTTCAAGTTGTTTATATATCATAATCAAACTGTCCAACAACTTTTCAATATCTACCAGCCATTTACAAATAGTAAAATTTGAAGTGTATTATTAAACTCATATGACAAAAAATGTGTTTATGATGTCCATGTACATCACTTGAATATTTCTATTTTATATTATACGTAAAACATTTCATTGTCTAATTTTTAAAACTGCATAATCAAATATGACAGTTTGCTCAATAATTATTTTTCGGATACTATAATATGTACTGAAAAATGTTACTGTAAGAAACACAGTAAAATTGAATTTTGTCAGAGGGAAAGCAATCTGATGTCAAATTAGTAGATACTTTAAGTTCAGTCAGATTTATAACATACACTTGAACATTTTTGTAAAACAAAAACCTGGGGATTCTAGCACTATGTTGACTAACACACGCCTTTGACTCCCTCTTACTTCCCATTCTCCAGCGGAGGTGGCTGCACCAAAGTAGAACACACAGCCCTGCCCAACAATTACCACTAGAAAATAGAAAGTGTTCTCCAACTTATGTAGCAGAAATGCCAAACTTCTTAAAAACTTTCAAGAACTTCCAGTCCCAAACGTTGCTCAAGGGCATCAGCAACTTTTCGATGCTGACTCCACCATCCACTGAGACCAGGGTAAAGCCAGGAAGCACAATAAGGCAGCCAGACCCGTACAAGATCTAAAACAACCTTCCTCAATGCCATCAAGTGGCAGAGGGAGTAGTGATGAAACTCTACTTCAGGCAGTATTTCAAGCACTTTATAGATGTTAACACGTACAACCATCACTTGAGGAGTGTACAGTTTTTATACTAGATCCAACCAGCCCAGGTAGTTTGGCTCTCACCACTGCATTATTAGACCTTCATAGGTCATGCCAGACAACTAAAAGTCACTGGATACGTGAGGACAGTCAGCAGCTTAAATGAAGGGAACAAGCTACGCAGACAGAACACATGGACTTCATTTATAAGGAATCAATGCAGGAAAAGAGGAGAGCATTCAAATAATTTATATCATCACTGAATATAAATGAGAATATTGTATCTTAGTAAAAGCCACTTATTTTAAAATGAAAGGATTCACTACATGTCAGGAAGCATTTAAAAATATACATATACTTTCCTTGGAATTCTAAATATAAGTATCATTTAAATTTTTGTAGCGGTAAAGATGAAGGCTTGTTTCAAGCATTCCACGGAAAATTAAAATGCTATTATCAATATTTATGAAAACCAAAAAAAGTTTTAGGCCTTAGAATCAAGAGTATATCACTAACGTTGCTGAAAAAAAACATTTCGTAGAAATGTGGTGTGTATTAGAATACGGCATTTCACCTTTTAGCATACATTGCATAACTTAGAAAGCTAAAAACTTTTTTGTTGTTATTGTTCCTAGATTCTTTTGCTGCTATGGGTCTGGTTTAGATTCTGCTAAACAGGTAGATTACATGTGCATGTGATTTGGAATTTAGAAGTAAGGTGATGCTTGGCTAGTTTCTTTTGGCAAGCAAAGTCATGGAGACCGAGAGGTTTTCTACATTAGTGTTCCAGTGCGCAAGCTCTTAGCTTTCTGGGAACTGAGGGACAGTTGATGTGCTGGTAAGCAGCAGCTAGGTGCTTTCTCACTTCTCTCATCATTGAGAGAGGCAGCAGCTCTTTCTGATTGGTCAGCTCCTTGGCTGTGTTCTGTTATGCATTCCTGGAAGTTAGTCCTGGAGAGCTTGCTTCTCCAGTCCTCCCTATCACAGTCAAGAATCCATTTCCCTGCATTAAATCCTTCTCTGAGAGCTGTAGCCAGGCTGTGAGTCTCCGCCTACACCCTCGTGGGGAATATTACCTTGTAATCTTAAACTCAGTAAGGTAAATGAGTTAAAAGGAAAGCACTTTGCAAGGTATTTTCTGAAGCTGGGAGACACAGAGGGCTGTTTCTGGCTCATGGCTGGGGAAACTAAAGTGGACTATAGACTAGGATCTGATATTTGAGAACTGAGCTATTACTGCTTTCATACAGGAGAGTGTTGCTGCCTTTGAGACTGGGTTGAACTCCTAGAGTTTGCTGGGCAAGTGATGTGTAAGTATTGCCCATGGATCAGACACGGCCAAGCAGGAGAGAGATTATGTTTCGTTATTACCATGATGCAGTCATGCATCCTGCCAATATGGCAACCGGGAGATATGAGGGGACCTTAGCAAAAGTAGGCTGTGGGTCTAACACACGATGCCTGAGACAGGGGAAGTTCTTATAGAAGCCAACAGGGATCAGGGAATCAGAGACCTATTAGGAGCCCACAGAAGCGCTGCACAAACAGTGAGCTATAACCACGGCCAGGCCCAGAGAGTGCAGAGCTGGCTTTTAAAGGGACCAGCTCAAGGAATTGTGGAGAAAGAATAGAAATTGTCTTAAGTCTCTCCTGCCTCCTGTATAAAACATAGGAGAAGCATTTGGTCTCAAAGGTACCAAACAAAATTATATACAAATACTAACTTGGCAGTTTGTTTTTCTGATTTCAAGTGAAAAGTCTAGCATAATAATTTAGCATACTGAAAGCACATATGTATGTGTAAAGTACCTGATATTCTTTATAATTTAATTAGGAAAATCTGAGAAGCATCTGTCCAATTTTAATAGAACTTTGAAGATTTTCTTTTCTAGGAGAGAATAATTTTGAGTATTTCTGTACTCAAGGTAAATAACAGTCAACACTGAGTCAGTGTAAATGATCTACGGTTAAAGATTACAATAAGATGGACTGAAATAAAAAGTACACATGTGAGGATTATGCCTAATAAACAAAAAGTCAAATTTTAAACGATCAAATTACTTAGCCCTAGTTTTAAAATCTGGATTTAGAAACTCATGTCAATATTACTGTAGCTTAGCTTTTCAGCATATTTCAAGAATATTTTTCCTAAATGTATTAGCAAATAGAATGAAATCATAAATTGGGAAAAACAGAATTTCTGTTTTTGTCATATTTTATACTGACCTGTTTTTCATTACTGGTACTTTAATTCCAAAAAAATGTTTACTACAAAGTAGCACCATTTATGTTTTTTCCATTCTGGATATTTAGTGAGATATTATTCACATTTAGAGTTAAGTAAATTGTGACTGAGAGTTTATGGTTTAATACAAATTTGAAATTACTTGTATTACCAAAAGTTGTCTAACTATGAATGAGAAAAAGCAGTTTTCCACTAATATATTAGTGGTACTTAAAATATAACATCAGGGGCTGTTTTCTCCCTAAATCATCCATTTATAGATTGTGTACGATAGCAAACAATCGTAAAGACGATAAAACAGAACCTAATATAAGGTATAGTTGTACATAATATATATTATACATATTATATATAAGATTGCACACATATTGCATACTATATATATAAATAATATACAGTGGTATTCGTAATTGTAATTTGTCAAAAAAGAAGGAATAAGGAGGAAATATACATTTCCTCAATATGTGAGACACTGCTTTCTATGATTACCTCATTTAGTCCCTACCAAGACCCCACAAGGTAGATAGGATTATCCCCTCTTGTTATGAGGAAATAAAGATTC
>NW_017731757.1:727183-729685 GCF_001890085.2 Hipposideros armiger | reverse complement strand
AGTTGGGGGTATTGGTGAGTATGTTCCAGGGAATTGACTCCTACTCATGAGTGGATCAGGAGAAAGTTGCCTAGAAGGGAAGCCTTTAGGCAAAGGTAAAATGAGATGCATGAGAAATAAATATGCTGAACAACGGTCACAGGTTATGGGAGGGAAGATGCTTATGTCTCAGTCAGGCAATGGCTATGTTCTGAAGAAGCTGTCAGACATGGACCTGGAGATAGTTCAGAGGCCGTGCAGAGCCAGGGTAGAGGGATGGCAAAGAGAAGAGCGTGTTTCCTCCCAGTTTCTGGATACCTGTTCTCTAGGTCAACTCCTCTAAAACGCTTCTGCTTTTTGTGGTTTCTCAATCCCTTTCCCATTTTGAATGGAATGTTTGGAAGACTCAGTGTACTTTAAAAGAGTCTCCTCTCCTTTTTTGTGTTGAAGGAGGGCTGAATGACAGCAGGCAGGATGAGAAGTCAGGTCACTTATGGGACAAGGGTCACACTGGAGGTGATGAGAAGCAATAAACCCAGCTTGCGGTATATGAGCAAACTCTCTTTCCTGTTTTTTACACTAATCTCATTAGGACTTCTTTCTGAGCTGTGGGGAAAAAAAGGGTTTTATAAACTGTTCATTTCAGAGTTAAAAGCAAAACCTGCAGGACAAAACAGGTACATAGTGGTGTTGTCCTAAGTTGCCATGCATCCATCTCCATATTCTCTACATTGTTCATTGTAGAATAGCATTTGTGAACCAGGGGTCTGAAGCAACAGAAAAAGGTGANTCACCCTCACCAGGTAACAACCCCCCTACCCCCATCTATTGCCCTCCCACCCCCGATATCATGCTTATCTATTACAATTCCATTGAATCTGTTCCCGCTCTCTAATGAAGTGCTTTTATAGATCCTGCTTGATAAATCATAATATATAGGTATACTGCATTAACTTTCTAAAATCTGCAAAATTCTAAATTCTGAAACACATACAGCCCTAAGAGTTTTAGATGAGAGATTTGCACCACATTCCTGTTCCTGGAATGTTTTGTCTGTGCTATGACTAGTAGTAAGTTACTATAATTCCTCAAAACTCCCTTGAGGTACTATCTCATTCCTAACGTCAACACTGACTTACTCCAACCTTCCTAATACAGAATTAAGCATTCTAGGCTTTGTGTGCATAAATTATTAAGCATATTCATTGAATTACACTATGTGCTATGCACAGTACAAGGAAAAGGGGGGGAAAGCAGTGAAAAACAGTGCAATAACCCCTACCCCTATATCATCTTTGTTGAGCACAGTGCATGGTATAATAGGTACTCAATAAATATTTATTGAAATAAAATGAAAAGTGCAAATATTTATTAGGGAATGTAAAAAAGACTTTATAAGGGGTCGGTAAATGATGGCTGGAAAGTGAAATCAGGTTGGTGACCTATTTTTCTATGGCCCCTGAGCTAACAATGGTTTTTACATTTTAAAATGATTGTTAAGAAAAAAAGAATATTGACAAGATCATATGTGCCCTCAAACATTAAGTATTTTCTCTTGGCTCCTACATTAAAAGGGTGATGGTCTCGGTTTTATATAGTGCTCATTGATGAGCAGAGAAGTTACTGTGAAAGAAACCAATTCTTATTTATAAAAAAGGAAAAACTGAACATAACCCATGGATAATGGCTTTGTTATATAAGATATAACACATACTATATTCTCACTAAATGATAAATATAATAATTACACTAAAGTATGGAAAAGTGCATAGAAAATAGCAAAGAAGATAGAATAAAGAATAAGATGTATACATTAGGCATATCTTTTATATTTTTGAAATAAAACAAAAAATTTAAAAACATGGAACGACTGTCACAGTTTTACAAGTATTATAGCTTTTGTTTTATAGTGATGGAACTTGTGAACATTTTAGTTGTTTTGATGATCTTGGTTATATCACACTAAAAACTTATTTACACATAAAAATTTAACAGTGGTTTATATAACTTACCCAACTATTTGATAAATATCTTCAGATTTTCCTTGGCGTAATTTCAGTATCCAAGCACCTGGGTTTGCTTTTAATTGAAAATATCCCTTTCAAGATGAGAAAAATATGATCATAACTATATGACTAAAAACAGCTTCAATTTTCAAGAAAGAATATACATGAATCACCCAAGAAAGTGTTTAACTGTGGAATGAATGAATTCTATAAATTAATTCCAAAGAAGGAAGTTTTGCAATAATCTGTAAAGGCACATTCTGAAAACATGATTCCCTTCATTTCTGTTTTACTTAATTAATTTATCCAAGGTTTCAATTTTGTTTTTTGGGAGCAGTTCAGCAATAGCAGGATAAAAATTGTTTTATGTTACCATTAGGAAAACATAGAGGACTTTACTAAAACATATAATTTTCATACTATCAATTAAGTATTTAGAATACTTACAAGATTGGCCATCACTATTGTATCAACTGCAACAGGTTGATTTTTTGTGCCGAGAGTAAACTGCAGACCC
>NW_017731757.1:721634-723038 GCF_001890085.2 Hipposideros armiger | reverse complement strand
ACTCCATTGTGTAAATGTACCAAAGTTTCTTAATCCAGTCATCTACCGATGGGCATTTTGGTTGTTTCCAAGTCTTAGCTATTGTGAATAACACCGCAATGAACATAGGGGTACATATATTTTTTTGGATTAATGTCTTGGGATTTTTTGGATAAATACCTAAGAGTGGGATTGCTGGGTCATAACATACTGATTTATGCAGGATCTAGAAGTTTATGATCTACATTCACTCACTGAACCTTCTTCAAATTTAACCATGGTGTATTTTTCAGACATTTTATAGCTTTTAGCACTGCTAATAATGTGAAGAGAAACAACCAGAAAATAAAATTCAAGCTGAAATTCTGGTGCCAATTATAAAAGTACAATTAAAAACAAACAGGACTGATATGAAATCAACTGCCTGTTAACAGACCTGCAGTTTTTATGTATGTTAGCCTCATCTCTCAGTATCACACACAATAAGAACTGTATTATTAATAGAGACTTTCACTATTGAGAGACTGCAAACAAGGTGTCCGCGATGCTGTAGTTATCACAAGGCTTGACAGGGGAAGGATGCGCTTCCAGGCTCATTTGGCTCCTCAAGGGCCACTGGACCGGGGGCTGCAGGTCCTCACTAGTGCTAGCTGGAGGCTACCCTCGGTTCCTTGCCACAAGGGCATCTCCGGCATAGAGCACACAGGGCAAGAGAGAGAATGCCAGCCAGACAAGAGTCACAGTCTTTTATAACTTTATTGCAGAAGAAACATTCCATCACTTTTGCCATGTTCTGTTCATTAGAAGCATGTCACTAGGTGCAGTCCACACTCAAAGGGAACCTACACAGAGCAGGAATCGCAGCAGACAGACTGCTGGCAGCCATGTCCGAAGCTGCCTACAGCAGGAAGGCAGAGTCAAAAAAAAGAGGGGGAAGCAGAGCCACGGGAGAGAACAGTCACGAAGCACAGGTACAAAACCAGTCCTCAGTACTGTCAAACGCAGCGGACACGTCATCAAGGAAAAAGTATTCCGTGGGAGATGCAAAAAGCCATTTCTTTGTGATAAGTAAAAACAAATTCAGCAGCAAAGAGCAAGTTAAAGCCAAACTGCAGTGGGAGGTACAGGAATGAGAGATGATGGAAACGGGGTATGACCACTCCCCTCACAGAGGCTGAGGTGAGAAAGGCTGGAGAGGAGGATGAAAAGTCAGGGCCTCAGAGGACAGGAAGTTAAGAAGTTTATTTATTTTTCTTAAATTGAAGAACACTTCGGACTGAAAGAAAAAGGCTAATAGAGATATTAAAGATACAGAATAAAGGGACTATGTGATAAAGAAAGGATCCAGAAAAAATGGGAAAGCAAGGGATCAAAACGGTGGGGGAGTGTTCCACACGGGGAGGTGCCCGTCCCTCCCTGCCGCAC
>NW_017731757.1:655970-719714 GCF_001890085.2 Hipposideros armiger | reverse complement strand
TCGGCCGGCCCTGACTTTCTTTCATAGTATAAATTTCCTTAGTATTAAAGAACTAGTAAAATAATCATTAGAACCTTGACCTGCCAATGCAAAGTGTTAACCTCAAAACAATGGCAAGGGTGCCCTGAGACTTTGGAATTTCACTGACATTCCAAAAGGTACAGGAAGTTCTTGGCTACATACAGATGACATACTCAATTTTCTTTCCATGTCCCTGGAGCACACGAAGTAGGAGAATTATTAATTTTGATACTCCCCACCTCTAAATAAGCAACAAGTCAGTGGGGATTTGAAAGATATTAGAAAAGAAGGGATGAGGTAAAGGGAGAAGGAAAAAACAGATATATGGAGCAGAAAAAAATGCAGGCTTGAGGAGGAATTAGATTTAAGAGCTCTGAGTTTCAAGTCTCATTCTATCACTCCTCATATTTGCTACACTGGAGGTCTCTAAGACACGGTTTCTCTTAAGTGTTAAATGACACACTATTTCGTCCTATGCTTTATAAGCATAAGTTTACAGCATAAATTTTCTTTGTAGTAAGAAAAAGTAAGTATGTGAAGTACTGTGTTGCTCAGAAATAAAGTATGCTATCATTACCAATGATGTAAACTGTAATGCAATTCCATATTTTGAACTTCTGTATAATCCTATATTTCTTATTTCTACATTCTACTTTTGCATAAAAGCTTCAGAAGCAAGCAATGTTTTTTTTCTGAATAGACTCTCCATAGGAATAAAGAATTCATATACTAAGAAGAAAGTTTGTCCTAGTTATAATAAATAGGTAGAATGCCAAAGGCTCTCCAAAGTTATTTGTCCACATTAATACTCCTATAACAGAGATCTACAATCCCCTTTCCAATACGATTTGGTAGGGCCAACTAATTTCTGAGAAAAATAGCATTTTGAAATTTGATTGACTACACACCAGCATGACACAGCTTGATCAGTTACATCTTTCACCAGTCTTTATATCTAATTACTTTTGCCTGTTTCCAAAAGTGAAGCCAACTGTCAAAGGACAAAAAGTTTCCACTTTTGAGAATTGTTTTCAATGTGTCTTAAAAAAAAATTTGAGTAACTTCAAATAGGAGTACACAAAGATTTTGAAGATCCCTAGAAAAAATATATAGCCTTCCAATACTAGCTTGTTTCAATTTAACTACTGAAAGCTGAATCACAACTTGAATCTTTACATTTTTCAAATGATAAGCCACATAATATCCTTTCAAAATCTGCTACCGGTCTCCTAATATTTACTACCCCTTACTTTCTTAGTGAAAGAATTTTCAGGTTTTTGCAGTGTCTCCATCCTCCTTGGTGACCAGGTGTAGTCAGGCGACTGGCTACATTCTGGTAAGATGGGGCTGCGTGGAATATGTCCTTGCTTTGGGGTTGTGCCCCTGATCTCCCCCTTCCTGCTGGCAGTAGCAGACATGGTGTTAGGAGCTTGACAAATGATTTTAGACCACTAGACAGAAGCTGCTTCATGAGGATGGCTGAACAACCAGCAAGGAGGTGGCTGAGCCCTCATCACTATGGAGCTGCCTTAGCAACTGCGGGCAGCTTATACCTGGACTGTGAGATGAGGGAAGTAAAACTGAGTCCCGAAGGTACTGTTACTTTCACCTCTGTTACAGTGACCAAAACTATTAAATGCAACCTTCATATTCCTCTTCCCTTAGCTTCACCTGTTTGAATAATGTTACTTATTATACTTTAAACGTCAATTAATTAAGCTTAGGCTTCAGCTTTTCCAGAAGCCATTCTTCACACGTGGAGACAGGGAGACCCCCATATTAGTTAGCTTGGGCTGCCATAACAAAATACCACAGATGGGGTGGCTTAAACAACAGAAATTTATTTATTTTACATCAAAGTGCTAGCTGACTTGGTTTATGGTGAGGGCTCTCTTCCTGGCTTGTAGGCAGCTGCCATGTTGCGGTGCACTCTCATAACCTCTTCTGTGTGCAGGTGAGAAGAGAAAGAGGTCCCTCTTTCTTGCTTCCTCTTCTTATAAGGCTATCAATACTATTATGTTAGGGCCCAACATGTAAGATCTCATTTAACCTTAATTACTTCCTAAAGGCCCTATTTCAAAATACAGTCACACTGGGCTTTAGGGCTCCAACATATGAACTTTGGGGTGGGGGCAACAATTAAGTCTATAGCAACACATAACCTTGGAGCTGCCACAACACCCTGTGCACAGTTTTACCATTTCATTTTATACATTTAAATATGACAATATATTTCAAACATTGTATGGAATAAAGAATCAAGAGCACAAAGTTTAATTATACTTGAAAACAGACTCAAAAATATTAATTATAAATTTTAAAAAAGTACGATATAAATTATATAAAATTTATGATAAAAATATCTTACAATCAATAGCTGTGCCATCTTTTGTGCTTCTCTTGTCAATGGATCAACAATAGCAATAACATCAAAGAACATATCATTCTCTTGAGGATTTATCTTTATAATGCTAGAAAAATAGAAAATATATAAGGTGAAAATGATCAATTAAGTTTATTCAATTACCTAATTAGTCTTAGCTATATACATTGTTGTAAATTGCTTTCTCACTAGATTAAAAAAATCCTGGTTGTTTACAGAAGAAAATGCAAATTTAAAACTCTAATGTCTGTGTTCAATAAATTAGAAGTGTCATGAATTAGAGAAAGTGAAAGTAAGCTTTGCTGATCGATTTTAAAAAACTCTTCAAAGGGGAGGGGGAATAGAAGAGGATAAAGAAGGTCAAATATATGGTGATGGAAGGAGAACTAACTCGGGGTGGTGAGCACACAATGTGATATATAGATGATGTATTATAGAATTGTACACTTGAAACCTCTGTAACTTTACTAACCATTGTCACCCCAATAAATTTAATTAAAAAAAGAACAATACTATTATAGTGAAAACTGACACTTTTAAGCCCCCAAATTCTCATGGAGCACATGATGTAAAAAATAAAGCCAAGATGCTTTTGTGTTAATTGGATACATTTTTTCATATTTGAGAAGGATTAAATTAACTATTCAGTACTTTTATTAAATTTAGTATTAAACCCCTCCCAAAATATTATAACAGATAAGTTCAGGGAAAAAAAACAAACAAACCAGACTTATCATACTTTATTTTGACCCCAACTATACTCTCCACACCTCCTCCCTTCTGTCATTTCTGTTTTTTCTTTCATTGATCTAAGATAAAAGATGGACTAATTTTTAAAGAAAATTTTAGAAAATAATTAAAAGCACAGAAAAGGCCAGTGGGAGATAATCAGGCTTATGTTTAATATAATTAAAAGTTAAAAGTATATATTTAACTAAAAGTTGAGAATATTCCAGCTGAATTAGTCTTAACACTGTAATAATATAGGAAATCAGTTTTTTTGAGATGTATAAATTAAATATTTTAAATATTTACAAAAAGATTACCAAATCAAAATGTACAGCTGTAAAGTTATAGGGATATAGGTCTTCTTTAGTATGGAAAGACTATAAATATTTGACTTTTTGCATTAAAATGATTAATTTCTTAGCAATTCAATAAAAGCTAATGTAAAAGTCACTTCAAATATGGGTCCTCCCAACACAGAAAAATGAAGGACATTTTATTTTACAGGCAGTTGGTATGATTTACTTATGTTAAAATAGGAATGGCAGAGTCAGAAAACAGAATCTGTTGGATAATTACTGCTGGAAATAAGAGCTAGAAATCAATGTTTTAAATTAGAGAGACCATCTACAATGGTTAATTCCTTTAGTTGTCTTGGTGAAAATTTTACAAATTACTGTCATACTTATAGCACTACCCAAAACTGATAGCTTTCTGTATGCTTTATAGAAAGTTATAGCTAAAGTAGTCATCTATTTTAGGTTTTTTCCCTCAGACTACTGACAATTCTGTGCGGTTGTATGAATCAGAATTCTATTCCCCAGAAATAAACAGAAAAAAATTGAGGAATTGCAAACCACTATCACAAAGTCACACTATATCCGTCCCTCTATATAAAATAAGGCAGTAGGCTTAAAAGCAGCAGGACACATTCACTGATGTGAAAGGTAAAGAAAGCAGAGACTAAACTAACAATAAACTATCAAGATCAAATGTTTCAGACATTTAATGCGGGAGTAAATAGTTCCAAACATATCGAATGTTCTCAGTATAATATAATTTAAAGGAACACTATAGTAACTAATATTTACAATGATAGCTTTTAATAATTTGTCTTAAGTTATTTCAGCGCATAGTATTTAAGAAATAAAAAAATTTTGTAAAAAGAATTCCATTGGATGTGCTTTAAATACCTAAAAGAACTGAGTCACAGTTAAAAAAAAAAAAAGAAAAAGAAAACTTCACTCCCAACAGGCTAGATAATTTCTCTTTAGAAAGTAATTTTTCCTGAAAATAACAATACTATACATGTATGAAGACATCTCAAAAGATACTTTCTAGAGCTAAAGAATTTAGTACACACAAGCAACATTAGATCGCATCTACCATAACATCAGAAAATGTACAAGTATCAGCCATTTTAAGTTTATGTTAAAGTAATTTGTCTCAATTTAGTTTTATAGGAGTAGTGATTTAAAAAGATCATATAATAAAACATGTCTATAGTTACATAATGTCTACTTGATTTTTTCTCCAATTTCTAAATGGTCTTTAATTAAAAACGACAAGGAAGGCTCCCTTTTGGGGACACAGATAATTATATATATGTAGACTGAGCTTAATGAATTTTATTTCAAGTTTCAAAATGAAATTATAACTTAGTTTACTATTCTAAAAGACTATTTCTCTGATAGCTGTCTTCAGAAACTTAATTTAATGAAATAATAAATTTTTAATAAAAAAATGTTCCATGGATAAATAACTTACTCAATTGCTTAATTAGCCAAAAATAAACTTTTTTTTAACTACACGTCTCATAACAGTTAATATGTTGATGAGCACTGAAAATCTGTCCCCTTCAAGGATGTAGTGTTCTCTAAACTTACTTGATCAGAGAACAGTTTTTCCCTCAGAATATATCTGTCAACATCTCAGAGTAGTGTTTCATAGAACACATTTTGGGACATGCTGCTGTATATGTCTACATTTTATTAACCAGAATTCTTTAGTAACTGAGTTTTCTGCATTGAGAATATGAAGATATAATTATTTATAATGATTATATCAAGTTATTTATAATGATTTATGCTGCAAAAATTCCAAATGATCTTGAGCATGAAAGAATGATAATACAAATCATACTTGGTATAACTTACTTGAAAGTTCATATCATATATATATATATATATATATATATATCATCCTTTATTAATTAGAATATATAATTAACTGGAATTTCTTATCCTGATCTTGTCAAACACATTTATTCTCAAATGTAGAACTTTTATTTCTCCTTAAATTTTGCTATATTATGAATACAAATGGGAACCATAATTGAGTACAGGATGCAGTGACAGAAAAACACATACTATTACATTCTTACCTATGATTCTCTTTAAGAAATGTGACATCATACCGCGTTCCACGTTTAGGCAAAGAGGAAACAAGGGCATCAACTTTCATAACAAGGTCACTCATGCTAGGTAAACAAGATAAACAATGTATGAATTTTTCATGAAGACAAAGGTCCATATTTCATGTCACAATTAATGTCCTGAGAAAGGGGAATTTAATTCAAAATACCTCCAACAAACTTTATATAAATGATTTTTCTTCCAAATTTTCCAGTAAGTAGAATTTGTCAATTTAAAGATGACTTGCTTTTAAAATCATCCTAATATTTCTTATCATTGATATAATCTTTAAACACTTATAAGTAGTATTCTCAACAGAGTCTATAAGAATATGGTGAATCATTCAATTCAGTATTTGCTGAGTCCAAGCAGTGGGGCCCACATGGCAAAGAAAGAAAGGCAAAAGAAACAAAAAGTAAATAACAGGATATTTACTTTCAAAGAATTTTTAATATAGTTACGAAGCCCAGATTTTTATGGTTTTAAATAAGTTTGAAAAGTAATTACGATTTCACAAAATACCTAGATTAAATATAACCAAATTTGAAAATCCATGATAGGGTAAATATATTATATGTTCAATGACATGCTGGAAAATATTGGCTGAACTTTACAGAAGGCTTCCTTTAAAAAAAAAAAGTAAAAGAAAAAGAGAAAAGATAGGCACTTCCATTTTATAAATAAAGAAATTTAGATTCAGAATGATTAAGAATCTTGCAATCTCTCTCTCTAGATCACCTTTTACTGGAGTACGAGTGCTGAAATGTAGCACTTTATATTAAAAATAGGTTACTATTCATAATACCTACCATATCTTTCACAAATCATTGCATTTAATGGCTATTTAATAAACATATATGCATATTAAATGAATTAATCACAATCATAATATCTATTCCTAAACTCTCACAAAGGTATTTATTTATCAGCTACATAATCTCCAATATGTAAAATTGTAGGCACAATGTAAGAAATATTTATGGTCAAACATGCTCCCCATGCTTCTTAAACTGGGACAACTGCTTACGTCCTACCTATGTACTGAGGTGAGATAAGCAGGAAATGAGAAAAGGAAAACCTTTGAGGTCCCAAACAACCTTTTCTTAAATTTTCTGCTGAATTTTCAGCTACCCAATTTTGACCCAAAAGAGTCAATTTGTCTCTTTTTTTAAAAAAGATTTTTATTGGGAAATTAGGGGAGGGGAACAGCGCTGGGGAATTGGGGGAAGGGGAACAGACAAGTTGCTGTCCTTTTGTTCTTCAGTCTAGTTGTGGAGGATGTTGCTTCACTGGCCCATGTTGGTATTGTGATCATTGTGTTTTTCCTGGCTGAGGCAGATGGGTCACCGGCCTCTGGATGGTTGCTCACAGCAGCCCTTGGCAGCTCATACTGGCTACCAGCCACTCACGGCGGCTGCCGGCCGCTCATGGTAGCTCATGGCAGGCCACTGCAGCAGGGGCTGCAGCCTATGCCGTCGCCGGCGACTCACAGCAGCCCAGCTCCAGGTTGAGCTGTTGTTCAACATCTTAGCTGTAGAGGGCAGTGTCACTGGCCCTCATATGTGAGATCCGAACCGGGGTCCTCTGGCGTCCCAAGCCAGCTCTTAACCAACGCGCCACTTGGCCCGCCCAATTTGTCTCTCTTTTGGAAAAGTATTTTGAACTAAAGAGGTGAAAGGGCACTAGAAACTGCTTGAGCGCTGGAGACATCTCTAAGAACAGAGTAAGTTGTAATCACTCCATTAGAGAACAAGATTTTATGTGCCCCTTGGGATAATGGTTCTAAAGATTCTGTTTTTGGCATTCAGAGTTCTGCCTTCCTAGTTAAATAACTCTAGGAAAGGAAAATAAGGATGCATACCATTAATGTATGTCCAGATTTAAGTGAATATGAATTTATTCTAATTACAACACAACTTATTTAGCATTATTTCTGTACATGCAACAACTTAAGACAATTAGAGGGGATGTTGTTATAGTTTAATGGTACTGATTTTTGGTGATGCTTTTGGTTTGAAATGCAGCTTTAAAGTGGCTAAAATTGCTTCCTGAGCCTACTTAAAACTATAATTATATATTTTACCAAACAAGGTTAAAATATTAGCTTTGAAATGTTAACACTATATTTATATATTTCAACAAATAATTACTGAATTAAGCTTTTCAACATATACTAGTCCTAAATTATTTAATTATAAAATTATATTTTTTGCTATTTAAAGTTTTCTTTTATTACACTTGAAAACAACTATGGATATTATCTCTTCACTGCAGAAAAGCCATTATTTTACTACTTTACAAACATAATTTTCTTTTGACATTTTTCCTAAATGATGAATTTTTTAAAAATATCATTGCCTAAATGATAAAGTAATGACATCAGTTTCATCTGAATCAGAACTCTGTATTCAAGAGAAAGGATCAGAACTTTAGTTCTGGAAAGATAACCACCTCCAATACCTAGCCATATGCTTTAAGATGCATTGATACAATGAAAGTAAAGAATGGAAAAAGATAAAACAGAAAAATATTAACCAAAAACAATGTTGATGTGGTTTAACTATCAGACTACATCAGACTTTAAGACAAAATCATTATTAGGAAAGGAGTAATTTGTATAACGATGAAAGGAATAATTCATTAGAAAGATAATAATTATGAATGAGGGTATACATGACAATAAATAGCTCAAAATGTTTAAAACAAAAATTGACAAGAGTACAAGAGTTAAATAATAAATCCACAATCCTAGTGGTCGTGTTTAACAAACATCTTTTAGTAACTGACAGATAAAAGTTCAGTATTTCGAAGACCTGAAAAAAAAATATGTTCAACCTAATAAACATACATAAAATCTTCCATGTAATTAGAGAATTTTTAAAAATTAAGCATGAAACAATAAAAAAAATTAACCTTGTCTTATAAAATTAGGAGAAATAAAAACCAAATAACTGATGTTCCTAAGCCATGTTTTCTAATGACTGTTCAGAACAAACTGGAAATCAACTGTGCCATTTAAAACAATTTAAAACACTTTATTCATTTATTATTTCAATAAATATTTGTTGGGTACCTAATAAGATCTAGGCACAATGTTATGCACAGGTGATAAACAAAAATTAAACAGACAAAAAATGTGGTTTTATGAATCCAATATTCTATTTCAAGGTGTTTTTATAAATAAAAAAACAATTAAAAAGTCAAAATAGAAATTTGAAAATATTAGCACTGAATCATAATGAACTATTTATAAATCAAAACTTATGTTATACAGCTGTTTATAGAGAAATTTTAAACCTGTAATTTAAGGGTATGTAAGGAAAAATGTGATATTAATAAGCTAGGAATCCAACTTGAGAAGTTTATAAAAAAGATCAGATTAAAAAGAAATAATAAAGAACTAAAATTGATAAAAAAAAATAATAATTGAGAGCCTGTCAGGTCCTAAATCTACGTATATGAGAAGAACAGTAAAACACGTATATTCCTCACTAAATTGAGCAAACTAAAATAAGAGAAAGGCCAACATGAGATATTTAAAAACTGAAAGTTAAGGAATAAAGCCCTTATAATTCACAAATAACATGAGTTCTAATATTAGACAAAATGTTACAAAAAATAAGAAGAGTCCAGCAAGGAAGATTAATATGGAAGTTTAATACTGGTCCTGTAATTTAGCAAAAAAAAAAAAAAAAGAAAAGAAAATGTAATATAAAATCCACCATTTACAAAGTGAGTGAAAGTATAAAATACTAGGAAAAAACCTAAAAAAATATGTGTACAACTTCATGGAAAAAAAATTGAAGCTTCACTGAAGGACCTAAAAAAGGAACACTAAGTAAGTGTGATTATCTATCTACCAACCTACATGTTCACATACATATATATATATACTTATATATAAATTATACACTATATATCAGTTATATATTATTGATATTATAAATATACATGTACATTTATATTGCTACATATAAATAATGTATGTATATATTTAATGGATAGACAATTCAATATTATATAAAGATGATAATTCCTTAAACTAACCTATAAATCAAAAAAAATTCCCGAAAAATTCCAGGAGGGCTTTTGGTAGAAATTGTTATAGTGGTCTTAATCATACTTACACTGAAACTCAAATAGCAAAAAATAGTGATGACAATTTTGAAGAAGAGGCAAAAGGGGGAATTTTCCCTATCTGATATCAAAATTTATTATAAAGCTCTGATAACTGGAGTGTGAGGTTGTCATGAGGCAATAGACCAGTGGAACAGTATAATCATCCAAGAAGAATTAAAGATATAAACCCAGAAAAAAAAAAGCAAAAATGTAAAACTTCTAGAAGAAAATAGAGTATCTTTATGAAATCAGACTAAGGAAAATTCTAATATATCTTACACACACACACACACACACACACACACACACACACACACTCCCTCACACAGATCAAGGACAAACCACAAAGAAAAAAATCCTGATAATATTTTTATATGTGGTAAAGTTTTACAATAACAGAGTAAATAACCAAGCCACAGACTGAAATATACTCGTTGCACAGACAACTGATAAAAATTAGTATACATAATCATAAACAATCTTTTTATGAATCACTATAGAAGAAAATAACCCAACAGATAACTAAGCAAAAGATATGAACAGGTATTTTACAGAAAAATAACATGAATGAAAATAATCATGTCAGAAAATACTCAACTTTAGAAGTCAAGAAAATACAAATTAAAGCACGATAAAATTTCACATCAAATAGGAAAAATTAACAAGTCAGATAACACCAAGTATTGGTGAGGTTTTGGGGAAACAGAAACTATTATGCATTTCTGGAGGGAGTACTGATTGTTACAACTACTCTAAAGGACAGAATTTAGCAGTATCTGGTAAAGCTAAAGATAAGCATACCCTACAACTCAATAACAACACATCTCTACTCTAAACTCACATTGCACAAGGAGCCATTTAAAGCAGGTTCATTAAGGTACTTCCATAATAGTAAAAAATTAAAGCAAAGTTAACTGTATCTCAGTAATAGATTTTGTATAAATGAACTTCAGAATACTCATAACATGAAATACCAAAAAGGAATTAAAATGAATCAGCTAGCTCAATATGAATGAACGTGGATAAAGCTTCTATGGAAGTAGACTGCAAAAGGGACGTACAGTATAATAACATTTCTCTAAAGAAGTCAAGGAATCTAACACAATAAACACTGATAATACATATTTACATATAAAGCAAAAATAAAAACACAAATTTGGGAGTCATGCACACCACTTTTAGGAAAATGGTTACATCTTGGGGAGGGAGGGGATTGGGATGGGTGGAAAAAACAGAAACAGTAAGATCCAAGGCAAATAAAACAAAATATTAACCTCTGCGGTTTGGTGGTAGTGAGTAAATGGATGTCTTTTATTATTTCCTTATATTTTCTATATTTTTTATTACGTCTTAACTTGAGTATGTGTTTGAAACATTTTCTAATCTTAAAAAGAAATTAGATGGAAAACACCAAACTCTGAAATGAACTGCTCTTATGATTTTAAATACTTACTCCTTTGAGTTGATTGCCATATTTTCAACAATGTCTTCAATTTCTTCTACTAAATCAGTAAATGTTATCTTTTCCAAAATGTAGAAATCTTCTGCATAGAAATTTTCATCTAAAGGTCCTAAAAACTTAAAATAAAAGCAATTACTGTATCTTTTAGAAGAAACCCATGGGAACAGGTATTTTCTCATGAAATAAGTATTTCTTTAAGCAAAAACTGACTAGAGACTAAACAGATGGTGACTATTAATCCCATCATTTGCTAAATCCACTAGGAAAAAAAACGAGAAAAATATTTTTTCCCTTTCATATTACAAATACCATTTGCATAAACACCAAAATCAAAGTGACAAAAAGTAACAAATTATTTCCATTTGAAAGTTTTATAATACTTTCAAACATAATGCTTCCATCTAAAGCTTTTCGTTCTCAGGTAAACTATGAAAGCAATTGTCTATATTTTATAAATCTTTTAATTTCAATTCTATTTTCTATTCATCTATAAATTGTAGTCTATACTATGTAGATATGAATTAATATATAAGGAAGGCATAAGAGCAAAAACCAAGAGTCAAACCACATAATTACTTAATAATGCCAACCAATCTTCACTAGCTGATGTTGTATAAATGTTTTGGAGCTCAGTAAGGTCATGTAGGTTAGCTTTAAACCAGTAAGTACAGAGTGGGAGGCTGCCGACTTGCCACTTAGCTAATTTCTCAGGATGGCTAGTCTATCACAACCACCACCCACTCCACTACCATTAACATTTTCTGAGGAAGTCAATATATGCAATCATCATAATATTATGAACACAAACGCTGGTGTAGAAGAAGGTGGGCTTGAGGTAGTCCCATGTATTCAACAATCCTACTTAATGACAACCAACCAGAAAATCTGTCAACCAGAATATTTTTTCTTAGTAAAAAGACCAGAATGAAATGGTTGCATATATTCTCACTTCCCCTTCATCTGCTTCTGCAACTAATAATTTATAAAAATTAATGAAATGTAGTGCTTGAATCTTATTTGCGCATATCATAGATGACATCGTATCACAGGTGAAGATGGAATGTTGGCATTGTAGCTAAACAAATATCATGTTCTACTTTAAACATAAAACATGGCTCTTAAAAATGAAAAAAAATGGGCATTATAAAACTAAAAGTACACATATAAACATTTATCGCCTTAAGATTTGATATTATTTTTAAGGTAACTTTGAAAGCTCTTTCAATATTATACTTTTGGACTATGAATAGGAGAGCCCTGGAAAATAGCTGAACTTTATCTATATCACCTCTAGTGACTCGAGAAGTTTTGTTAATAGCTCAGAATGAGGAAATAAATATTTTCTTAAGGAATTAACAAGATGGTTACTTACTGATTAAATTCACCTCACCAGAGAACAGACTTTATTTCACCTATGTAAGTCCAGCATCAAATATTATAGGTTGGGAAAAAATGATTCTTCTGTTTCAGTGGAATATAATATTAATACTACAAAGTAACTTAAACAGTATAAAATCACATTATGTCCAAGTTGGGAAAAGGAACATTTAACTTGAAAATCATGTAATGGTACAATAAAACTATCTCATGCTTAAATCTTCTTTACAACATTTTGGAGATGTGATTTTTCATGTATATACAGAAAAACTGCTGTAACAGAAATGCATTACCTCCTAACAGCTCATTAAAATTTTTGAAAACTCTGTTACAATGTTCATCCACATACTGAGGTAAAAATCTCTCTCCATCCATGGTAGTTTGACCAACTGGCCTTGATTCTATACTGATTCTCAAGGAGTGTAACACAAATCAAGTCTATAAATGTCCTCACTGTTTTCCATGGCAGCCTTCAAATATTTAAAGAGAAAACAGGAGTTAATATTTACTAAAATTTCCTCTGTGTCTGGGGCGGTTCTATGTGCTCTACATATAAAAGTATATTTAACCTGACAACTCTGTAAACCAGATTATTACCATTCCCATTGTACAAATGAAGAAACCAAGTCTCATAGGGGTCATATAATTAATGATGCAACTGGACTTTGAATCCAGATTTGTCTGGCTACAAAAGAAAAAAAAAAAGGCCTTGCTTATTTCCCTGCTCTACTACCTTATGTTTTTCAGCAATTTGTAAATATTGCTGAAAAATTAATAATAGCAATAGCATTATTTAGGGTTTTATTTGATATTAAAATATATAAACTTCATTCTTCAGCATGCAGTAAGAAAGTATTATTGTTGGTTGCCAGATGGGAGGGCAGTTGTGGGGCTGGGTAACAAAGTGAAGGGATTAAGAAGTACAAATTGGAGGGGCCAGTCGGTTGGCTCAGTTGGTTAAGAGCTTGCTCAAGAGTGTGAGCTCTGAGCAACAGTGGTTCGAGTCCTGGCCCGAGCTGAGCTGCTGCTGAGCTGCCAACAGGTGGCAGGATGGCTCAGCTTAAAAAAAAAAAAGTACAAATTGGCAGTTATGAAATACTCATGGGGATGTAAAATTCTGCATAGGAAATACAGTGGATAATAATACTGTAATAGCTATATATGGTGTTGGGTGGGTACTAGGTTTATTGGGGAGATCACTTCATAAGTTATATAAATGTCTAACCGTGCTGTATACCTGAAACTAATAGTATATTGAATGTCAACTGTAACTGAAAAACAAAAAAATAAAAATTAAAAATAGTATCATTGTTCCACAGTTTTGATCATGCATAAACAGTTTTAACTTTGATTATGTTTAAATTGAAATGTAAACGTTTGGACAGGTTCAGTATGAACATTGATTCTACAATGTCAGAATTATTTCAAACATTAAATTCTTTGATTCAGAATTGGTAACTACCTGCTACAATTGCTGTGATTAATGTGCTTTATAGCATTACTCTGAGACAGAATAAAAGCTAAGTATTACATTAAAGCTCATAAACCATGACACTTATTTTTGGATACATATTTTTCTATTCAAACCACAGTTGTACAAATAAAAGGATAAGCAAAATTATAATTTTCTATTAATCAATACAAAAAGTCAACATAATTTCACATAATACCACCTCCAGCCCCAACCTTTCCCCTGAATTCAAGTCGTATGTTCAATTGCCAACTCAAAAAGCCTACGTGGAGGTCCAGAACTGAGCAATGAACTTTCAATACAAGTATGTCCAGAACTAAATTCTGTCTTTCCCTTTCCACTCTTCCTGAACCCCCAATCTCACTGAACCCCTGCTTGTCCTGCAGTCTTCCTCATCTACATACATGGCAATTCCATTCTGCTAGTTAGATAGTTCCACATTCCATATCAGGTCTGCCAGGAGTTCCTGTTCATTCTTTCTCCAAAATACATCCCACATCTACTTTTCACTACTTGCCCTATAGCCATTCTGGTCCAAGCCATCATCATCTCTCACTTGCACTCCTGCACTATCTTCTTACAGATTTCCTCACCTGCTGTAGTCTATTCTCAATGTAACAGACACTAGAGATTCAAATGAAACACAGGTTGGATCATGTCAACCCTCTCTGTCTGGAACTATGAGCTTCATAACTCATGCAGAGTAAACTGCCTATGAGACCCTACTGATCTGGTCCCCAGAGACTTCTCTGAGCTTCTCTTCTGATTCTCTGTGCCACTTGGTTATTCCTAGAACACACAGACATGACCATTTCAGAACCTTGGTACTCACTGTTCCCTCTACCCAGAGCATTCCTCTTCCAGGTATTCGACATGGCTTACTCCCTCACCTCCTGTCCAAATGACATCTTATCTGTAAGGATGCTATTAACCCACCAAAATGTAAACTCCATGTTTATTGAAAACATGTTTGTTCACTACTGTACTTTCCAAATCTAGGAGAACGTTTGGTTCACAGCAGGTGAGAAATAAATATCTGAATACTTCATCAATTTCAAGGAAAATGAGAACAGTTCTAGGAGAAATAAGTTGAACATAACTCTAATATTTGTTATTACTAATATTGATAACAATATATGAATTATATTAAACAATGACAAAGAAAATGCAGGGTAGCTTCTCCATAATTAAAAGACAAGGTACTAGACACAGCCGGTATAATTTTTTTCTCTTATTTCTTAAAATGCCTGACAGAGTCATATACTTTAAAACTGTTCTAAAAAGCTGTATTTCCTCCCAGAGCAATTGTTAGAGAGAAAGAGCAATGCCATTTCTGGGTTTTCACATAGCTATGAAAATACTTTATATTACTGTAATAATAAATGGCAACCACTGTCACCAATTTGTAAAACATCACTGTACACAGACGAACCTGAGTCTAACTACCTTTAGGAGATAATACAATTAGTCAGCTCAAAAACTGTTACAGTGAAGCAGATATATTTGACCTGTGGAAGCTTCAGGGAGTGGGTCTCCCATTATTCTCCAACTCCTATTATTTATAGATTCAGATAAGAAAAAATAAATAACCTTAGTTTTAAGGGAACAATGGCATGGGAATAAAATATGCAGGTAAACAGAGCTCATAAAAATGTAGAAAACAAAGAAAATATTAAGGGTGTATTAGAGCTTTGAAGATGATTTAGATATATGTAATTTGACAGTTCAAGCAGAGATGTGTCAAAAACAATGCATTAGTTGATTTTTTTTCTTTTTCCCTGTCTGTTATTTTTTTATTATTATTAGTTTTAGGTGTACAAAACAATGTAATAGACATTTACACCCCTCACAAAGGATAACCCCACCCCTAATCTACTACCCCTCTGACATCGTATATAGCTGTTACAATTCCATTGACTCTATTCCTTATGCTGTACTCCACATCCTGTGACTATATATATATATATATATATATATATATATATATATATATATTAAATTAGAGTTGACATTCAATATTATTCAGCTTCAGGTGTACAGTGAAGTGGTCAGGCATCTACACCGTCCATGAAGTGGTCTCCCTAATAAGACAAGTGCCCATCGGACACCCTACAAAATCTTTGCAACATTATTGATTATATTCCCCAAACTGTCTTTCATTTCTTAATAAATCTAAGCATCAGATTCAATTTTTTTAAAACTTAAATCATTCCTGAGAAATAAAACCAGGCTATCATATCCAAAAATATTAATAAGTAGATATTATCCCCTAATTTTTGTGTCTATAAAAGTGTTTGTGATGTACTAAGAGAAAAAAGTGTGATATAAAAATATAAAATTATATATATATATATATACAATTACTATTATGTATTTAAAAAAATAGCTCTGTAGTGTAGAAAAAAGGGTTATAAGGTAAAACAAACTATTAATAAATTTTATTAGGATGGTGGGAATAAGTGATTTTTCTCCTATAGATTTTTAAAAGCTATATTTATAAATACTTTTATATTTCAATACAAAAGTATCATGCTGTTATTAAACAACCAATTGCAGAGAAAGCTACAAGAAGATTAAGATGCCACAATGTACTCTCTACACTTACTCTAAAGGTGGTTCTCAATCACAATGTTGTAATGTGTGCTAAGTTGTTTATCTTAATACTTATACTAAAACCAAATAAAAGTTATCCCCACAAGAACATTCTTCCTTATGCGCATTCAACGTTCTCATCAACGGGGGAAGGGATAAAGTAACAGGTACTGTGCCATAAACCAAACCTCTCAGCGCCCAATTTACTGAAGCTGAGACCTATCTGCTGTGTCTAGCATATAAGCGCCCTCCTCTGCGTGTGTTTTGTCAGGTGTGTTGTGACAGAAAAAGGTCTGAGACCCCTGTATCACATATCACTGAAAAAAGTGAGCAACTGCTTTTCCTACTTACTTTCCCATTGCTGACAATACCGATTTCTCCAGGATGCAATTTAAGTACATCTTGACAGAACATCTGGTGAGTTAGAAAAATATTCACTCCAACAGTATTATATTTCTTCTCAAAAGCATTCTTATCCATCCCCTAAAGCATGAGAATGAAACAAATAAGAAAACAGTAAATATATTATGTTCTTAATGAAGCCTATTTTAATATATTAGTGTAAAATACAAATTATACTAAATTATGATTTGAAGAAGTACTACTTTCTTCTGAAACCCCCTATTCTCCACCCCACCCTCACTTCTGAGGCATCTCATCCAGTTTCATAGCTTGAAATTATATAATATCGATGACCCTCAAATTGACTCTCAAAAAAAAAAAAGACAACCCTCCATTGATTTCTACACCCATTTACTCAATTGTCAATTCAACATTTCCACTTGAATGTCCAACAGGCATCTCCAACTTAACACGTACAAAACAGCCCTTGACCCCGGGTGTTCAAAGCTTCTCTTCATCTAGACTTCCCATCTCAAAAAAAGACACCACTATTAAGTCTAGCTGTTTAAGCCAAAATCCTAGGATATTATCTTCACATGTCATATACAATTGATCAGCTAATCCTGTTGACCACAGTTATAACAAATATTATGTGTCAATCATTTTACTACATTCACCACTACTATCTAGTCCAAGAAACCATTACTTCTTGCATATTTGATGGCAATGGCATGCTACTTGTTCATCCTATTTCCACTCTGCTACCAATGATCAAATCTTCACATGGCATCCAAAGTCATCTTCAAGATTCCTCAGTTACTTCCCATTATACTAAAAAAAAAAAACATTCAATTCCTTACCAGGGCCTATAAGTGCTTGAAATTTCTGGGGTTGTTTCTGACCTCACATCCTTGTAGTCTCCACATCATTCTCTGTATTTTGGTCATAATGATCTCTGCCTATACCTCAAACCTGTCAAGACTGTGTCAGGCCTTCAGGCTTGCTCTGTTCCAGCCTGATACATTCTCCTCACAGGCTCTCTCATTTCATTCAGAGCTCTGCTCGAGCAGCAGCTCTTTAGAAATACCTTCCCTGACCACTCCAGCTAGAAGAGCATTCCTCAGACCATCTACCTTCGCATGTTTCTTTCTTCTTTCAATACCACTTACTTTGTCTTTCTCTTTACCATGTAAGCTCCACAAGAGCAGGGACTCTATCTGCCTTGTTCACAAGTATATCTCCACTGTCTGGCAGACAATAATTTTTTTTTTAATGAATTAGTGAATCTTTCATCCAGGAGATCATCTTCTATCTTTGAAATTCCCTTGTACTGGACTCCTTCAGTGAAATACCCGAGGGTTACAACTCCCAATTCTTCACTTAAGTACATATTCTAACTAGAAGGATATCAACTTTAAGAACCATGAAGTAGCAGCTGAAATATATGAAATTTGATTTATTAAATGCCTCTATGCAAAATCCTATCGTTTAACATCTATCTTTTCCCATTCAAAGGAATATTTATCCCAAAATGATTATATTTGTTAACTGGTATTTCTCAGTAACATACTTCCAAGCACATTGACTCACACTTTCGAAATATGCAACACATACTTATTATTTCAAACAAACAGCTACTGACCTTAGTAAGGAATGTTTTAATTTTATCTCCAGAGTAAATAGCTGTAGCAGTTTCTTCCTTTGCCAGTGTACTGAGAAAGTTTCTCAAAGAGCTGTTTTTCTGTGTAAGAAAAGCTGCCAAAATTCCTCTAGAAATAGCTGTGTTCTCTTCATTTATTTTTGATGTAGGATTATAAATAACTCCCAACCGACTACGAAAACTTGTTTTCTGCAAAACACATTTATAGGTGAAAAAGATCTGTATCTTACATATCTTTTTACAGTTGAATTTTTTTTCTTTCCAATCCAGTTTACTTTACCATACAACATCTTTCACTGTCAAAGTCTATGTTGACTGTATTGAATGTGGTTTATAACTGAAATAGCCTAAAAACAATCATTTTAGTAACTCTAATTGCTTCACCTCTTTGCATAACAATTATTTTATATTGCAATACTTTAACTTCTTGTGTATTTATGTGTGTGAAGTAACACACATAAAAAACACAGAACAAAAATGTAGAGCTCAGCGAATTAGCCCATAAAATTATCACCCATGTCAAGAAACAGGGCATTGTCAGAGACCTCTCTCATATCCCCTGACAAATCCTACACCCTCCCACTTTTCTAAACAGAACCACCATCCTGTCATTTATGGTAATAACACTCTTGCTTTTTTTTATAGTTTATCACCTAAGCTTGCATCACTAAACATTTCATTCTTTTTCAACTTCATATAAACGTAATCATATAGTATGTATGAGGTGTGATCAAACAATATGGTGAATGTTTAAATAAAAAATCTATTACAGTAAAAGACACATTGCCATTAATCCCCTTCAAAATACTCGCTCACTTCTAACTCACTTATCCAATCATTATTCCACTTTCTGAAGCAGTTCTGCAAGTCCTCTTTCGTGAGTGTCTTTAGTTGCATTGTTGTGGCTGCCTCGATGTCCTGAATCGATTCAAAACATTTACCTTTCATGGTCATTTTGACTTTGGGGAAGAGCCAGAAGTCACATGGTGCCAGATCTGCTGAATAAGGTGGATGAGGACACACCATGTTTTCATTTGACAGAAATTGCTGTACCAGAAGCGATGTGTGACACGGAGCATTGTCATGATGGAGGATGAAGTAAAGACACTCACAAAAGAGGACTTCCAGATCTGCTTCAGAAAGTGGCAAGAACAGTGGGATAAGTGTGTTCGAAGCCAAGGGGAGTATTTTGAGGAGCATTAATGACAATGTGTCTTTTACTGTAATAATTTTTTTTAATTTAAACATTCACCGTATTGTTTGATCACAACTTGTATTCTTTTGTACTCTCTTTACACTCCACATAATGGTTGAAATTCATCAATATTGGTTTGTGTAGCTGCAGTTACTTTTTTTTTGGTGCTGTACAGAAGTCCGTGGTATGAATATACTCTTTTATCCATTCTACTGATATTGGACATTTGATTTTTTTTGTTTGATGCTCTACAAACAGAATATGAATATCTCCAACTTTAGAAGATGCTAACCAGTTTTTCAAAATAGTTGGACTAGTTTTCAATCCCATCAGCAACATGAGGGTTTCATTATCTCACTAACTTTTTAATGTAAGTCATTCTGGTGGATATGTAAGGACATCTCATCAGGGTTTAATTCACTCTTTCTTATCACTAATGATATTAAGCATCCTTTAACATGTTCATTGGCTTCTTCACTGATTTGCCCATTCAACCTTTGCCAGTATTTTTTGGAGATAATTATCTTTTTCTTACTGACTTATAAGGGTTTGCATTCTAAGACTTGAGTGTTTTGTTGGTTATATGCATGCAGATAACTTCTGCCATTCTGTGGCTTGCCTTTTTATTCTCTTGGTGTCTTCCAACAAAAAAATAGTCCTTAATTTTAATATAGCTAAGTTTATTGGTATATTAATTCATGGCTACTGGGTGTTCTGTTTTAGAAATCTTTCCCTAAAGTTATAAAGTGTAACATATGCACGAGTCTGTTTCTGGGTTCTGTATTCTTTTTCCAGTGCTCTATTTTTCTATCCTTGTGCTACTATGAAATTCTCTTCAATTATATAGCTTTATAAAAGATCTTCATATCTAGCAGAGCAATTATTCCACTTTCCTCTTCTTTAAGAGTAACTCAGTTATTCTTGGTCCTTTGAATCGCTATATAAATTTGAGAATAAACTTAACAATTTCCATACAAAATGTTGAGATTCATATTGGAATTTCACTGAAGCTATACATCAGTCCTGGGAGAACTAACATCTTTACAGTATTGAGTCTTTCCATTCATGAATATGGTCTATTTCTTCATTCATGTAGAACTTCTGAATTTTCTCTCAATAATATTTTATTGTGTAAAAGTCTTAAGTACATTTTGTTATATTTATTCCTAGTACGTGGTATTTTTGATACTATTATAAGTGGTATGTTTATTTAAAATGCATTCTTGTTTGTTGTAATTCTCAGAATTAATTCTTGTATACTGCCTTGTTTATTCAGCAACCTGGTTAAAATAAAAAAATAATTCTAGGGCCGGCCGAGTGGCGCGATGGTTAAGAACTGGCTTGGGATGCCAGAGAGCCCCGGTTCGGATCCCACATATGAGGGCCAGTGACACTGCCCTCCACAGCTAAGATGCTGAACAACAGCTCAACCTGGAGCTGGGTTGCCATGAGTCGCTGGCGACGGCATAGGCTGCAGCCCCTGTGGCAGTGGGTTGCCAAGGGCTACCGTGTGTAGCCAGCAGCCAGCGTGAGCGGCCAGCAGCCGCAGTGAGCAGCCGTCCAGAAGCCGGCGACTGATCTGCCTCGCCCGGGAAGAGCGCAATGATGGTGCCAACTTGGGCCAGTGAAGCAACGTCCTCCACAACTAGACTGAAGAACAAAAAACGACAGCAACTTGTCTGTTCCCCCTCCCCAATTCCCCAGCTCTGTTCCCATCCCCCCAATTCCCCAATAAAAATCTTTAAAAAAATAATAATAATTCTAATAATTTATGTGTATATGTATATGTATTTTTCTGTATAAACAATTTGGAAAAATGATAATTTAAAATTTTCCTTTTTGGTTTTTTTACTGTTTGTTTAGACCATTCTTTACTTGTTTAGGATTTTTTTTTTAAAGATTTTATTGCGGAATTGGGGAAGGGGAACAACCAAGTTGTTGTCCTTCAGTCTTAGTTGCGGAGGGCGCAGCTAGCTCAGGTCCAAGTCCAGTCACCATCCGGCTGCCTGTTGGCAGCTCAGCAGCAGCTCAGTTCGGGCGCAGCTCACTGGCCCATGTGGGAATTGAACTGGCGACCCTATTGTTCAAAGCTTGCACTCTTAACCAACCGAGCCACTTGGCCAGCTCTTGTTTAAAATTTTTGTATCTATGTTTATGAGTAAGATTGGCCTACAATTTTCCATTCTTTATAATGCTCTTTTAGGCATTTAGTTTTGATGTAATGCTGGTCTTGTAAAACAAGCTGGGATGTATTGCTTACTTTTCTATTCTCTGGAAAATATTTGTATTAGATTGGTGCTTGGTACAGTTTAGTAGTATGATCCTATGGGTCTGGAGTTTTCTATTTTGAAAACTTTTTCAATTACAGATTTAATTCCTTCGATAATTAAAAATATCTTCTTCCTACCTCTGTTATATCCACAGGCTCTTAAGTAACATCCCCTCTTTCAGTCATGGCACTGACGGGGCCTGCCTCTCCATTTTTCTTGACCAGTTTTACCTGGTATTTTATCCATTTTATTGATCTTTTCAAAGAACCAACTTTTGGCGTTGTGGACCTTTACTACATGTCTTCTATTTCATTACTTTTTGTTCTTATCTTTATCCTATCCTTTACTTTCTTTGATAGAAGTTTAAGTTGCTGTCTTTAAATGTGAACATCTGTGCTTAGTTGATTGATTTCACAACCTTTCTTTTTTCAGATATATATGCAGTGTGATAAAAAATATGGTGACTGTTTAAATAAAAACATTTATTATAGTAAAAGATAATTATCATTAATTCCCCCTCAAAATACTCCCTCTTGCTTTGAATACACTTATCCCATCATTCTTGCCACTTTCTGAAGCAGTTCTGAAGTCCTCTTTTGTGAGTATCTTTAGTTGCACTGTCGCTGCTGCCTCCATGTTCTGCATCATTTTGACTTTGGGGAAGAGCTGGAAGTCACACGGTGCCAGATCCAGTGAATAAGGTGGATGAGGACACACTGTAATGTTTTTATTTGACAGAAATTGCCATATACCAGAAGCGATGTGTGACACAGAGCATTGTCATGATGGAGGATGATTTACAGCACACCTTAAAACACACCTTCTCTCAACTGTAGCTTATACCCAACTGACTGCACCGAACATGTTGAAACTTGTCACACACTGTTACTAAGGTTTGACGTGCCACTTCCTGTATTGAAGATCTTTGCCTTTCCGTTGGATGGCACTCAGCAGCAGCATTCACAGTATTTTTTTTATCACACTTCATATAACACAGATTTAGTTGTAACTGTCAAGTTACATCATTAAAATTTTCATTCATTTAAAAAATACTTTCAAATATGCATTTTGTACCAACAGGTTACAAAGAAACACTTCTTAGTTTTCAAATATACAGAGATGCTCTAGTTTTCTTTTGATTATTGGTTTCTAACTTAATTAGAAAGAATACACTGTATGATTTTGATCCTTGAAAATTTTAAGTGACTTGCTTTATAGTCCAGCATCTACAAAGATTTTTTTAAATGTTACATTTGTGTTTTGCAAGAATATATACTACACATTTTGCATTTTCCTATCATGCCCATTAGGTCAAGTTTGATGATCTTGTTATTTGAATCTTCTATACATTCTTACTGATCCCATGTACTTATTCTACTTGTTGCTGAAAGAGGTGTGTTACAATTTCATAATATGATTCATGGATTTGTCTGTTTCTCATTGAAGTTTTGTCATGTTCTGCTTTATGTACTTTGAGCCTATCCTCTGAGGTGAATTATTATGCTGAAAATAATTTTATATAGGAAAGAAGTTATAGAAAACACAGATTACTCTCTCACTACTGGCCTGGAAGCAATACCCTAATAACAATGAGCACCTTTCGTGCTGACATCTGTTTTTCTTACTGCCATTTCCCACTAAAAGGAGTTAGAAGTCTTTGGACAAATGGCAGCTTATAGATCTGAGACAAAGAATATAAGGTTAGAAAGAAACATCTTGTTTTTCAGAATGCAGAAAATGCTCAGGAAAAGGACACAGGAGTCAACGTGAAGGGGTTCATTAGCCACACGGGACTCTGTGAACATCTAGAAAAGACACCATGTAAGTGATGGAAGACACTAAAAATAATAATAATAATAATAAAAATCTATGAGCCAAATGATACTTGAAAACAAGAGAAAAAAATGTGTATTTGCCATCAATAGAGCAGACTTCTACACTATCTCTCTTCTTTGAAAACTAGTAACTAAGTATAAAGGATACAGAGTTTCATCTGTAGTTTTAGAAATAATTTTATTTCTTGTCACCCTCAGTTGATAAGGAAAAAGTCTCTTATTTCAGAAGAATACCAACAAATAAATGAAGAAAAAAAATCTCTGTTTTGCAACCAAAAATAACTGATATAGGCAAATATCATCAACAGATGCTAAAAGCATCAGGTATAAGATTGTGGGTTTCAGGGTATTCATAGCATCAAAATATTCCTGGGTAGTTTAATTCTAATTTGAAAAAATAAGAAACACATTTACAAAGTAGAGATTTAGCTACCACAACTTTATGCCTTAAATATATTGTGAGACAACCTGACATTGTGTGCTTCAACAACAAGACCATGAGGAGAAGCTCCACACATACAAGATGCCATGTAAATATATAGAAGAATACAACATCACCCATGAAGTCTTCTTGCCAGAACATGGTAAAACTACATCTAAGCTTTGGATATAAACTTCTAGTATAGAGAAAATATAAGGGCTAGGAGAACAAGTTACAAATACTACAGGTAAACAGTTGGTGAAATTCAGAATGTGGGATTTCTCTACAAAGCAATGAGCTTGGTCTCTTTAAAAAGTCAATGGAAAAAAATATGGGTGGGATTGTTCTACAATAAAAGAAACTAATGAAACGTGACAATGAAATGCATTGTGGAAAACTGCTTTGGATCTTGGTTTGTAAAAAGCAAAGACATCTTTGTGGGAACAACTAGGAAAAATTTGATACAGACTTAGTATGAGTAATGTGATAGTGGTATTGCAATTATGTAGAAGAACATCTTTACTTGGGAAATGAATGCTAAAGTGCTAAGAGATATGTGCTGATTTCTACGGCTTACTTTAAAATGATCTAGATCATTCCTGCTTCGTCCCCTCTCCCAAACAGATAATTAGATAAATATGGCAAGATGTTAACAGTGATAGAATCTAGGCGCTAGGTATAGAAGTGCTCATTATATTTCTGAATTTCATGTAGTAATGAAAAGAAAACATGGCCGCCAAAAAACAGACCCAGGGAGACATAAGGAGAGGTTGAAGTGAGGTAAAGGCAGCAATTAAAAACAAGCTGGATGAAATGAAATGAAAATAAAAGAGACTAAAAATATAAAACCCGAAAGAATACAAATAAGAACTGATATCACAGAAAATTCAATTAATGCACTAGATCAGGAGTCAACAAAGTACAGCCTGTGGGCAAAATCCCACCAGGGGTGTTTCTATATAGTCCTCTAGGCAAGAAATGTCACATGATATGGCAGAGCAGCCAGAATTTTAAGAGAGAGTATTAGAAAATTAGAGAAAGAGACAGACAAGAAAAACTGTCCTGGGATCACCTTCACCCCTGAGGTCTGTAAAACTGCACGTCTGCTTCGCTGGTCCCACTCAGTACTATCGCAGTGGGACACAGGGAAGACTTCAAAGCATTTCCTGAATAAACACTGCTGAATAAAAAGCTACTCTGACCCTGGATGGCTCCTAGAAAGGCAGGTTTAAAAACAAATTATATGATGACAATGATTACTAAAGTAATTAAAGTCATCCTGGGCAGTCTGGAGGGCTGTGTGCCTGCCAAAGGTTTAATCATCTCAGGAAAAACTAGAGAGGGAAATGCCAAGATACTATTCCATGGGTGCATGTGAGGCAAAATCATAAAATCTCTGAATTGTGAAAGTAGTCTCTAAGTCAGACACAGATCCAACAGTAAAGCGTGAAAATGTAACTTACTCTGGGGACTTAAGCACAACCTTTGACCAAAAAGTGGCTTGTGCTGCTGACCCAGAGGCAGTCCCTAGGAAACCAAGATAAAAGATAAAAACGAGGGGGAAAAAAAATCTGAGCAAGAATATCACAGATACACAATCAAGCCTTCAGAGACAGCAGCCAAATACTGCATCCTCATGAGACACCCAAGCCACAACCACTCAGCTAAGTCATGCCTGAATTCTTAAACCCCATAAACTGTGAGACAAGAGTGGTTCCTGTTTTAAACCACTAAGTTATGGGGCAATTTGTTATGTAGCAATAAATTTACACTTAGCTAATACAAAACAATTTCATAAACTATTTTGGTTTATGTTTTTTAGGTGCTTTTTTTCTAGGCAGGCTTACTCACCATGTGCTTTAATGCGTTCAAAAGCAGTTTTCTCCCAGATGGCTGGTCAAAATCAGCAATAATCCAGAGAGTTACTGAGGAAATTACATTGTCATCTGAAAGTTTCAAATAGTTAGTCAAACTAATGCTTTTTTAACTCAAACTAAAAGAACGGGACATATCCAGTTAACAAAATAAAAAAAAAAAACCAACCCCAAGAAACAAATATTAAAATTAATCTTTCTGAAAAAAGCAAATATTGCTAAACATTACACACAGTTAACATACTTATAAAAATGCTAGAAGAGTAATTAATGATATAAGCTTTATATAAACTCAGATACAGAAAAGAAAGAATAGTCCCTAAGGGACACATTTGTGGAATACTTCTACCAGTAGAGAAAATTATATTATGCTTATCACACTTCTAGTGTTGGCAAGCAAATCTGCCTTCTAGCTACAGTTGTTAAAAAAATTTTTGATATTTATACCCAACATATATGTAAAACCAGGTATAATAAAGCTTATTAGTAGATACTAAAACCAGAAATATTTTATTAGCTTATGATTCATTTATTTTGTCCGGCTATTATGAACTTGGAATAATTCACATCATTTCATGCCAATAACATCAATACAATTATTTTTTTCAGAAAAATTTGAAAATTTGGATGCCACAGAAAGAAATTTTAATTCTGAAGTCACATTTAAATGCATTTATTTCAGCCAGCATTAGCATAAAACATCTGAAATATTACTTGTCTGGCCATTGCTAAAATGTAGAGAAAAATGAGTCTTTTAGAACACATGACCTACTTAAAACAATCGTAAAAATTTTGCTATACCAAGTGTACCAAGTGGCACATTCTTTTCAAAGAAGAAAAGATGCCTCCTTACTGTCAGCACTTTTACCATCACAGCTAGTAAACTGAGAAATATTTTAAAAGTGCTATGTAAATTTCTCACAATTCTTTATTTCTTTACATATTTACATAAAGGCAAATAACAAGAAATCAGGTGTTTCTGAGTTTAGAAAGTATCTTTTTAAATTGCAAGAGATTTAACCAAAGGGCATTAACTATAGGCTAACTTACTCTGATGCCCAGAAGTAATTTTTGAAACACAGCACAGAACCTGATAAATGTTTCTTATTTTTTATTCCTTATTTCTCTGTCTCCTTTGTTTTTCACTTTACATATTCAAGATCTTAGCCTTTCAGAAAATGAAACTGCATTATACTTTATTTAATTTGTTGGACTTTGTGTAGACAGGTCACTTTATAAACATAAAATTATAAGATCAGGGGGCCGGCTGAGTGGCTCGTTGGTTAAGAGTTGGCTTGGGATGCCAGGTCTGAGCAGCAGGGCCGCCAGTTCCAATCCCACATGGGCCAGTGATGCTGTGCCCTCCACAGCTAAGATGGTGAATAACAGCTCGACCTGGAGCTGGGCTGCCGTGAGTCACCGGTGACAGCGTGGGCTGCAGTGGTCTGCCATAAGCTACTGTGAGTGGCCGGCAGCTAGCGTGAGCAGCCGTCTGTCCAATGGCCGGCGAGCGACTGCCTCACTCAGGAAGAGCGCAATGATAATACCAACATGGGCCAGTGAAGCAATGGCTCCACAACTAGACTGAAGAACAAAAGGACAGCAACTTGTCTGTTCCCCTTCCCTGATTTCCCAATGCTGTTCCCTCCCCCAATTCCCCAATAAAATCTTAAAAAAAAATTATAGATCAGTTAGAAAGTAATTCTGGGATCATTTGGTTCAAACTTGGATTCTCAAAAATTGGTTGTGTGGCCTCTGCTTAAATCTCTCATATATAAAAATTTACCCCTTACTACCTATTGGGTTGTCGGAAAAATCATGATGCATTTTTGCAATGAAAAACACAGAAAAAATACATCATGACTTTTCCGACAACACAATAGCTTATTCCATCTTTTTCCTGCTTTGGTCTCCCCTCCTTTGGTTTAAACCTCAATTTAAGCAGAACATGCACATGTTGTTTAAAGAGATTTCGGAACTATTCTCTAATATGAGAATTACACGTTTATTCATGCATTATATCAGTTTACATAGTCTTGAAAAGGTTTTATTGCTTTCTTCAAAAGATGAAAAATAGCATAGCTTGCTTTTAAAAAAAGGCAAAAAAACCCACAACAAAACCCAAGACAAACCCCTCTGCGCAGATAATTAGCTAGGACAGGAGGTATCATTTTCTGAGCACAATCCTTATATCCTAACAAATTATAAATTCTCAAATTGAAAAGAGGCCTTTAGTCAAATATCAACATATAAAAATGTATTCTGCAAATACCTTACTAAAATTACAAGTTATTGCTACTTTGGAATTAATTCAGGAAGATAAAATATGCTTATTACCTTCTTGGGTTAAATAATGCATGTTGTCTGCAATCACAGCACTCTTATCTTGTGAATCCAAGAAAAAGAAAGTAGAGAAATCTTCAACATCGGCAGTCACTGAAAATTTTCATATTAAGTATTAAATAATGAATAAAACATTTGCAATTCAATAAGCATTTGTAGAAAAGTATACAGAAAGATTATTTTACCTGATGTAGATATTAAATTAAGGTACTGCCATTCAGCGTGAAAAATCAAAGGATTTATATGGGGTATAACATTATTTTTATCCATAAGGAAATCAACTGCATTTGTTCGATCATTTAATGTGCCCTAAAATAACAAAAATATTATTTAGGTAATATAGGCAATTTATATGCATATGTTTTAAAGTTATGCAAAGAATACATTTAAAGACTACTTAATCTAAAATAAATCAATAAATAATATGTAATTTAGGATTCTAATAAATTTTCATGTTTTTAAAACTTTGAATTTTCTTTCTAATTAAATGATTTTTAGATGTAATCATATATAGATAAATTTACTTATTACTTTAAAAATCACTACCAAATGATCAGGATGGCAATTTTTACAAAATTAACTTTTGCTATTAAAATACTTTTTAACACAAAAAATCGTTTATAAATAACATTCATCATATATTTCCTCATAAATGCTTACCTACCATAAAAACTTCCTCTTGTAAATATATGGTCATGTCCATCATTTTTTGAAGCACAGCCATTTCTAGTTCTTTAATAGTCACATCTTCAACATCAAAGGATTCACCATTATAAAGAGCTTGAGGCAAAGGACCCAGGCCACTCATCTTATAAAAATTTGCTCCTGCCTATTTGGTTAAAAAATATCAGAGTTAAGCAGAATATGGCCGTCTGAAACAGAAATACATGAGAAGAAAAAGGAACACTGCTACATTTTTATATGCCAAAGAAAAAATTGTTAATGTGTTAATTTTATCCATCCATTCCAAATATTACTTAAGGAAAGTAACTTATCTACACAGAGCAAGAGTCAGGAAACTTTCTACTTAGGGCCAGGCAGCACATATTTTAGGCTTTGTGAGCTATCAGGTCTGTGTCGCAACTATTCAACTCTGACGTTATCGTGCAAAAGCAGTGATATACAACATATGAACGAATGAACATGGCCATGTCCCCCCCACCCAAATTGTATCTATATGAAAAGAGGCAGTGCGAGGGCTGGATTTGGCCTATGGGCCACAGTTTGCTGACTCTTCATACAGAGCACAACATTTATTTTTAAAAAAATATCAATTACCAGTTCAGAGATTAATTTACCACTGTATTCGTTTACTAAGTACTTACTGAATTCATGCAACCAGCATTAAGCTAGACCCTGTGATTACAGAGCGGAAAGTCTGTCCTCAAGGGGTTCATACATACCAACAAAACAGAGGCATGTACGAGGTCCTACGGGAGCTCAGAAGAGAATCATCTGACCAAGCCAGAGAATGGAGTGGAAGGAAACAGAGAATGACTCTGTTAGGAAGCGACACGGAAAGCCTTAAAGGATGAGCAAAAATTTGCTAGGGAGACAAGGTGGAGAAAGACATTCTAAGTGAAAAAGAGACAACACAGCAATCAGTGGAGGGGAAGGGAGAATACGGCACATTTAGGGAATGGCAAGTCATTTGTGCTGTTTACAGTGGGGAGAGTTATATGTGGGTAGAGCTGTCAGGTATGGCGTCAGAGGAGATAGTTAGAAGCCAGATCATGAAGGTCGTCAACACCTGCATTTTGTCTTATGAGTAAACACAGCGTCACTAAATGATAGATTTGCTATTCAATGCTATGTATTATTATAATTAGTATAGCCAACATTCTCACAATTACTCTATGAAACTAAGTACTACTATTACATCCATTTTACAGATGATGAAACAGATACAGAAAGATGAAGTCACTTCCAATGTCACATAGTTACTATATTTTGTGAACAGAATTTATATTTAGGTCTAATCAAGATTCTGAACTCTTAACAACCAGACTATATTATCTCGGCAATTATTGGGCACTTATTGTGTATTAGGCTTATGAGTGCCTATCTATGATATTCAAACACTATCCTAAGGAAACTTATACTTTAACAGAGGGAGACATGGATACACTTAAAACAGGTGTGAGGGATGGCCGAGTGGTTAAAAGCGCAAGCTCTAAGCAACAAGGTCGCCTGTTCGATTCCCACATGGGCCAGTGAGCTGCACCTGTGCTGAGCTGCTGCTAAGCTGCCAACAGGTGGCAGGATGGCTCAGCTGGTGAGAGTATGCACTCCTAACAACAAGGTTGCCTGTTCGACTCCTGTATGGGATGGTGAGCTACGCCCACCCACAACTATGATTGAACACGGCACCTTGAGCTAAGCTGCCCTGGGAGTTGCCCATGAGTGGCTAGATGGCTCAGTAGTTAGAGCATGCGCTCTTAGCAACAAGGTTTCCGGTTCAACTCCCACATGGGATGGTGGGTTATACCCACCCACAACTAAGATTGAACATGGCACCTTGAGCTGAGTGGCTGCGAGCTGCCGACAGGCGGCCGGATGGCGACTGCACTTGGAGCTGAGCTAGCAGCGCCCTCCACAACTAAGATTGAAGGACAACAAATTGGCTGTTCCCCTTCCCCAATTATCCAATAAAACCTTTAGGAAAAAAAACAAAAACAAACAAACAAACAAAAAAGGCAAGAATATAGTATCCAGGGGTACCAAGAAGGATTTGGTTAATTCTATCCAGGAAGAGGGTTCATGACAAATAATATGATCAGATTTGCTTACTTAAAACAGAACACAGTAGCAACAATGTGAAGGAAGAGGTGGAGAGAGCACACACTATGAATGGTGGGTCAGGGGCTACTGCAAAAGTATGGGAAAGAAAAAAGCAATAGCCAGAACAAAAATCCGTGGTGATGGGCACGGTGCAAATGAGGCTGTTTCTGAAATATTTAGCTAGCAGAACTGGGTCTACTGTTTGGGAGGGTATGAGGGTAAGAAGTAGTTTAGGGTGGCATAGATGGCCTGGGAAAATGATGACACTACTCTCTATGATAGGGCATAAAAAAAGAAAAAGAAGTTTGTGCTAACAAAGAAGATGATGGGCTTGGTTTTAGATTCTTTTACGATGCTTATGGGCAATCCACTAGGCAGTTGCATACATGGGTACAGACCTCAAGCAAGATGTCCCTGCTAGGAATACAGGCCCTCTTCTGATTTACTCTATGATTTCCAATTAAGTGGCCCGTCCATTCCAAAAGCTTTAATTAGCAAATGAGCAAATGACACTGAATTTTAAATTTTTAGCCCATACTTCTCTTCTGAGCTATAGATGCATATATCTAATCATTTATTTCATATCTCCTCTGATAATCTCACAGACACCTCAAGTTCAGTATGTGAAAAACAGGACTTCTGATCTTATTCTCCACTCAGATTCTCCTCCACTCCTTTCCATCTTGGCAATGACACCACAACCCTCCCAGTAATTAGTTGCTCAACTGAACGCTGGGAGTTGTCCTTGACAATTTCACATCCTCCCTCAACCGATCCAATCCAGTGGCAGGTCCTGGATTATACTTCCTAACTCAGTCGATTGTGTCCCGTTTTCTCTGTCTCTACTTCTTCCAAAGCCTCAAGCCCATCTCTCATCTCTTCTCTCCATCTTTCCTAATCTGTCTCACTACATACACTTTCATTCTCCAACAACCCATTCTCAATAAGGGAGAGTGTTTTTTTTTTAAAGCATATCACTGTCACTTCACTGCTTAATATCTTTTTAAGTTTTTCACTGTTGCCAAGGTCTTCTACTATTCTGAGTTCAAATTAAATATTGTTCACAAGACCCTGTGTAATCAGGCTCCTTGCCTACTTCTCTAGCCTTGTTTTAGGAACTTTCCTCTGCAATGCAAATATAACACATGCTTGATATCTATACAGCAGCAAAACCAATTTCTCTTAGTTCCTTCACAACTCAGGACCTCCTAACGTTTCTCTCTGGAATGTTAATCTCCTACCATGTACTTGTTTTCTTTCATCCAACTCTTCTCCTACTTCAGAACTCATCTTAAATGTCACTGCTTCAGAGAAGTATTCCTGTTCCCACCCCCCAGAGTGCTCCTCTCTCATTTTGTGTTGTGTATCTGGTGGGCCTCTTCCAATGAAGACATATCCATCAATTTAGGAAATTTCTCTGTTATTTCTGATGCTTTCCTTTCCTTTGTTTTCTCTATTCTTTCTGAATCTTCTGGACTGAGTCTCTAATTCTTTACCTTTTGGTCTTAATTTTAATTTCTATTTTTTTGTCTCTGTACTATTAAATTTTAATTTTTAAGCAATCTTCCTTGTATTCTATTCTTTATTGTCCTGTGCCAGGAACATTATAAGTATTTACTAAGTATTTGTTAAAAGTACAAAGTTTGGATGGAGAGAAAATTATAGGAATATGAGCTTATAGAATAAAACCCTAAACTAATTTGTGATATAGGAGTCAGAATGATTTTCTAGGCATGATGAATAAGGTGCAAAAAGAGGATTACAGAACTGAAGAATGTTTAGAATAACTTTTGGGAGGACTAGGGAGGGGAGAAAACCAAGCACAACTCAAGGATTGTCAAGCAACAAGGTACAGTTTAAATTGGAGATTAAAGAGACTTGGGAAAAATAGAGAAATTAAGAGACTGAAGGTCTCATCATTACAGGATAGTCTTACAGGGAGGGAGGAAAACAAACGGAGCAAGCAAAAGACTGTACTCACACACTAAAAAATGAAACGAGACTAAAGAATTACACAGAGGCCAAATGTGGTAGGACCTTTACAATACTAACGATCCTGAACTTTACCATCACTACTGAGGGATAGTACATATAAGATTATCAGGCTCAGATCTGATTTTAAAAAAACTCTTATAAAATGCAAAAACCCATTTAGAAATCTTGAGGTCCACATGAGCATTAGAAGTTCAACCCCAACGATGCTACATTTTCCTAAGTTTGATTCTTGTCCTAGCAATTACCTAAAAAGCCAGCTTTCCATTTCTTCCTAAGAAAGCACGAATTACATCTCTAAAATTCTATACTCAAGTTTTCTACTCTGTAAATCCTGAGAATTATCTTTTTTTGTACTTTTCAAAAACTCAATAGCATATAAACGTGTCATTCAGTCTATTTCCCTTCCTTTTGAGGGACTAAAGTCTAAATCATGAGTTAATTATACTGAGATAATTTATTCACAAGATTACAATACAAGGTTCTTGGATCCTATTTTTGAAAATTTGCATTCCAAGTTACCTTTCTTTCATTATCATATCTAGAATGAATTCCCAAAATATCCCATATATTAACGTGAGGAAATTCATTTTGGAGAACACTCTTCACATTATCCACAGTGAGTGTATTTTGAGTCTTCACTTTTTGGTACATCTGTGAAAAATAAAGATATTATAATTAATTTTCATCTTACAGCACTTATTTTCTTCCCTTGAGCATGCTGATGAGATTTATAAATTACCGTAAATACATTTTATAAGTTCTAAGCATGCCATATACATACAAGTACATACACACATCCCATACATACCATGTTAACCGTACAAAATATCATCTTCTAATAAAAATGGTTTTGTGAAATTCTATACCTTTCAAAAATACCATAACAAATTTTTGTCTTTATCTATTTTGATCACTTATTCTTAATAATGCTTACCTTATTTTTAAAAGTTTGCATAAAATACTTCAAATAACTTATTTCAGAAATGCTTTCTTCTCATTTGATTGCTCTTCAGTAAATACCCTGACTAGATTTTCTCTGTACCTCCATTCATCTCAAATGATCTAAACGTAATGTAAGCTGTTACACCTTTATTATTTTTTTGTTCATTTCATTTCCCCCTTTATTATAGATCCTCTGCTATGACCCTGACACTGTTCTAGACATGGGAAAAGGGGAGCTTTGCATCAACAGAGAAGGCCTCTCTGCACAGATGAGTTAGCCGAGACATAAATATGAACAGTGAGCTAACATTAAGGCATTCTGGGGAAAGAACCTTCCAACCAGAAGGAGCAACTAGTAAGCACAAACACCATTAGGTTGCATTTTGATATATCAATTAAGAATATTCTTTTTGTTTCAAATTCACTTAAATTATTATTGCCAGAGACAATCCTTAACATTATGTCTGACAGAATCCCCAGGTTATTCCTCACAATAAGGAATTAACATTCTTCTTTGCTTTCCTTTGCTCACTTTAAACGTTGTAACCTAGTCCTTTAAGAAGCACAGGTCTGTAATTAGGTCACAGAGTAGTTATATGAGCTTCTCAGTTTATGTGTGCTTTCTTCTCATACAATAAAAAATGGTGAATGCTGCTGCTGAGAGCCATCAAACAGAAAGACAGGAATCTTCAATACAGGGAGCAGTGAGTTGAACCTTAGTAACAGTGTTACAAGTTTCAAGCAGTCAGTCGGGTGTGAGCTATGGTTGAAAGAAGGTCTTTACTGTAATATATTGTTTTAAACTGTGCCGTAAATCATCCTCCATTATGACAACACTACACGTCACACATGGCTTCTGGTACTGCAATTTCTGTCAAATAAAAACATTATGGTGTGTCCTTATTCGCCTTATCACCGGATCTGGCACCATGTGACTTCTGGCTCTTCTCCAAAGTCAAAATGACCATGAAAGGTAAACGTTTTCAATCGATTCAGGACATCGAGGCAGCTACAACAGTGCAACTAAAGACACTCACGAAAGAGGACTTCCAGAACTGCTTCAGAAAGTGGCAAGAATGATGGGAAGCGAGGGGGAATATTTTGAGGGGTATTAATGGCAATGTGTCTTTTACTGTAATACATTTTTTTAAACATTCACCTTATTTTTTTGATCACACCTCCTATGTGTTAAAACTTCCTTTCATCCCAGGAATAAACCCTACTTGATTATGGTGTATGATCCTTTTAATGTACCACTGAATTCAGTTTGCAAATATTGTGTTGAGGATTTTTCCATCTATGTTCATCAGGAATATTGGCCTATAGTTTTCCTTTCTTGTAGTGTTCTTGTCTGGTTTTGGCATCAGGATAATGCTGGCCTTGTAAAATGAGTTTGGAAGTGTTCTCTCCTCTATTTTTTGGAAAAAGCTTGAGAAGGATTGGTATTAATTCTTACGTAAATGTTCGGTAGAATTCACCAGTGAAACCATCTGGTCCTGAACTTTGTTGAGAGATTTTTGATTACTGATTCAATCTCCTTACTAGTAACTGATCTGTTCAAATTTTATATTGCTTTCTGATTCAGTCTTGGTAGGTTGTATGTTTTTAAGCATTTATCCATTTCTTATAGATTGTTGAATATTTAGTGTGAGTATAATTGTCCATCTTTTTATATCCATTCTTCCAGTATGCTTAAGTTTAATTTACTCATGCTTAATATAATTATTGATATGGCTTGATTAACTTGTGCCATTTTGCTTTGTTTTCTATATACGAGGTCTGACAATTAAGTTCGCGAACTAATCTTAGTAAAAGTGCTTACATACCTCACTGCTGACTTTCACTACAGTCACCCTCGAAGTACTCCCCTTGGGAAGCTATGCACTGACACCAGTGCCTAGTCCACCCTTCAAAGCAATTTTGGAACTTTTTTTTCTGGAATGGCCATCAGAGCTGTCATAGTATTGATGTCCTGCATGTCATCAAAATGCCTTTCTTTCAATATTTCCTTTATCTCTGGGTAAAGAAAGAAGTCATTGGGGGCCAGATCAGGTGAGGAGGGAGGGTGTTCCAATACAGTTATTTGTTTACTGGCTAAAAACTCCCTCACAGACAGTGCCGTGTGATCGGGTGCATTGTCGTGATGCAAGAGTCATGAATTATTGGCAAAAAGACAGGTCGTCTAGCTTTTTCACACAGCCTTTTTAGCACTTCCAAATAGTCAACTTGGTTAACTGTTTGTCCAGTTGGTACAAATGCATAGAGAATAATCCCTCTGACAGCAAAAAAGGTCAGCATCATCGTTGCAACAAGTTCACAAACTTAATTATCCTACCTCAGATTTCATGTTGTGGTTATTCTTTTTTTTAGCTGAGCCATCTTGCCACCTGTTGGCAGCTCAGCTTGGGCCAGGAATCGAACCGGTGACCCTGTTGCTCAGAGCTTGCACTCTTGAGGAAGCTCTTAACCAACTGAGCCACTCAGCTGGCCCCTCGTTGTGGTTACTCTAAGAATTATAGTATGCATTAGAACTTGCCGCAGTCTACTTCCATTAATCCTAACTTAATGTTGCAAATACAGATGGTGCCAAAAAAATGTATATGCATTTTAAAAAAGGAAAAAACTGTATTAAAATTGCAATATTCAATATATACTGATAACAAAAGATGAATAAAAGTCATGTGTATACATTTTTTTGGCATCCCCGGTATAGAATTAAAGTTCCAAAATAGATCCATTTCATCCTCTGTTCCTTTGTATAATTATCATGATATGTATTACATCCATGTAAGTTAGAATTTATGTTTTACTCAATCTTTTGTACTTTAAAAAGAAGAAAAAAATTATATTCATACTGCCTTCTCTATTTACCCATATATTTACATTTTATTTAGTCTTACAATTTCATTTCTTCCTGTGGATTTGAGTTACCATCTTGTATCATTTCCTTTCATCCTAAATGATTTCCCTTAGTAATTCTTCTAACGCAGCAAATAATTTTCTGTCTTTATCTGTAAATATCTTTATTTCACCTTTTTGCAAGGATCATAGTTCTTGCTGCCTCTTGTCGAATGCCTGAAAACAGACTTATTTCATGTATTTTGTCCAGTTTTATAGTTATACTCAGATGGCTAATCTGCTGTCAGTTACTCCATCATGGACAAGTCTTAAAGTGCTTTTACATTCTCAAACATGCATTCATCAAATATTCATTAAATATGTAACACCAATTTTTTAAAACCTTAAACTTGTAAGGTAGGGAGAAAAATTAAATAACCTGTAAGTTTGCATAGCCACTGTGCAGGAGAGCTGAGTTATAAAGTCACGCTGTTTCACTGTACTTACTCTACCGAAATTCTCTATCACATTTCAATAATTTTTACATACTTTTATTATGATTTTGGCCTTCTATTCTATTCCCTCTCTCCTGATACTGTATTTTTCAAATGATTTAGATAAAATTTAGATAAAATAATTTGCTCATTGAAAGCAATGAAACAGATTTAAAGAAATTTTATAATTCATGTATTTTACTAAAAGACTAGATTTTGCTCCAATTATTTTAAATTAGTAAATCCAAGTCATCTAAAGGACATACTACATTCCTAACAGAATGTTAGCACAATAATGTTTTACTTTTCTATGGGACACACAAATTTTGAGGTCACCTGCATACATAGTTTAAATAACCACCAACATTGTCACACTTCAGACCCCAGTGGATCTAATATGCTATCCCTAAATATTCCTTCCTTATTTGTTTTTCCCTTCCCTTCTTCCCAATTGTTTAGCACATTTTGTAGGCTACAGAACATATTTAATACTTATTTCTATGCAGGTTTGGTTAAATCCTATGGTTCAAGTGTAATTCAGTTTTCTAAGAAACTATAGTATTGTGCTGAACATCACAGTAGGTAAATCAAAAGGCAAGTGATTGAAAAATATGTCATCACATGCAAATTAATGTCTGAACAAAAGGCTTACAGAATAGATTCAATAGAAATAGTTAAAATAACTTAGGTAAAGATCATTTTGGAAGGTCTCCAAGTTTCTTAGTTTTGAATATCATATTGATCCTTTTACAATACGGTGCTTGGACTTTAGTAAAAGTATGTCAATTTGATTAAGCCCCTTATAAACTATTTTTTTCTTTTTTTAGCTGAGCCATCCTGCCACCTGTTGGCAGCTCAGCGGCTGCTCAGCTTGGGCCGGGACTCGAACCGCTGTTGCTCAGAGCTCAGACTCTTGAACGAGCTTTTAACCAACTGAGCCACTCGGCTGGAAGCCCCTTATAAACTCTTAATATCAATCAGTAAAACTAACAGACTGAGATATAATATTGTCATGTATTCCATGGCACTATTTTACAGAACAAAATATATCCCAACTCACTGAAGTGTAGGTACTTTCTATACCCCAGGATAGTGAATTAATGAGGGATTTAGTGGTTTTCCAGGGAGCTACAGAAATAGGGTAGAAAATTTACAGTGCTTTGGTAATTTCATTCTCAGTTTGAAGAACTATTCCTTGTTTATAATAATGACTGACAAGCTAAAGACCAATGAATTTAAAAATGAATAGAAAGTATTTTTAAGCTGTAACCTGACTTTCCTAATAACAATATAATTCTTTAATGCATTTATATTTTTTAATAATGGGTTCTAATAGTTTCAAAACCTGAATTATAAAATAGTAAAATAATCATCCTGTCGCTTATTCTTCCTTAATCAGGTTCTTTCCAATATATGATTTTTCTTATACAATCTCTTTGTCAGATTCTGTATCAATCTTACAATTTTCGCAACAATTTATTATCATGAAATGATCTCTTTCTCCTTTGAAATTCTCTAGGAAGTGTCTATTTACTTTGTCATTGAGAATATTTAAATTTGCATAATCTTTTCTATTCATGATTTTATTCAAGACCTAGTTCAACAATTCTTCCTTGACTAATCATTTTCTATTAATATGTTTTCCTTCAAACTTATACATACAATTTGAATTCCTTTATTGGCTGGGTTTACCTAAGGAAGTTCATATATTTTGGAGAGCCTCAGTTGCATAATTTATAAATCAGGGACCATATGATGTACTTCAGTTGGGAGCTGTAAGAATTAAATTCATATTCTGTGTTAATCCCAATAGTTTTTATAAATTTTGAAATGTTAAAATAATAAATTATAATAATTATAATAATGCAAAGAAACCCACTGTACATTGTAAAAAAATTATGCCTACAGCATAAACTCACATATGCCATGGAAATAAATGCTTGTGAAACATCATATTCTTCTGCAATATAGTTGAAAGCTCGCCAAAGAGCAACTCCAGCATCATTGGTTCCATCAACTTCATCATCTGTATTAACAATGAACACAAAACCAATTCTGGGGAAAAAAAATGAATAAGGAATATCACAAATACCCCTTGAACCACAATAAGCTACAAGTTTTAAACATTATTAGACTACAACATCTAGATGGAGAGAATACTAGGTGTGATTAAAAAAAATACGGTGAATGTTTAAATTAAAAAAAAATTATTACAGTAAAAAAACACATTGCCATTAATCCCCCTCAAAATATTCCCCTTTACTTCAAACACACTTATGCCATCGTTCTTGCCACTTTCTGAAGCAGTTCTGGAAGTCCTCTTTCATGAGTGTCTTTAGTTGCGCTGTCGTGGCTGCGTTGGTGCCCTGAATCGATTGAAAATGTTTACCTTTCATGGTCAGTTTGACTTTGGGGAAGAACTAGAAGTTGCACAGTCTAGATCAAGTGAATAAGGTGGATGAGGACACTGTAATTTTTTTATTTGACAGAAATTGCCATACCAGAAGTGACGTGTGACACGGAGCGCTATCATGATGTACGATGAAGTAAAGACACTCATGAAAGAGGACTTCCAGAACTGCTTCAGAAAGTGACAAGAACAATGGGATAAGTGTGCTCGAAGTGAGGAGGAGTATTTTGAGGGAGATTAATGGCAATGTGTCTTTTACTGTAATAATTTTTTTAAATTTAAACATTCAACGTATTTGTGATCACACCTCGTATATTAGTAGATGGGGAGGAAGGGAGTATTATTATTTGAAAGGGTTTGATTTGTAATGTCCATTCAACAAAATTTCCATACCTGATGGATTCCCAAAATGTAAACAGTCTCTTGTGGTGACATTTTCCAATGACCATGTTTTTACAGAAAAAAAACCCTGTGTGTTTGTGTGTGTGTGTATGTGTGGGGAGTGGGCATACTCTTAACACAGCCACAGGGAAATGGATCCACCTTAGGTACCCAAATGATCAGATCATTCTCTCAGGAAGGTAACAGGGTAAACAAGACTACCAAGTAGCTTTGATTAACAGAGTCTGTCATAAAGGTATATGACACTTCACAACCCACAGCTACATTTTCAGGAACTAAAGATATCATTGTTCTGAATTCCATATTAATACTCTGTGTAATACAACATGAACATCGTTGGCTTTCCTTCAGTTGACACTGTAATTGTTATCATTTAACAATTACCTAAGAGGAATTTTATGATAATAGAAAAGTTCAGCAAGTTCTATAAAATCCACAGTATATTCTTGAGCAGGATCAATAAACAGAACCTAAAAGAAAGTAGATAATCTATAATCACTATTTTGTTTTAACACTTAAGAATTTTAATGAAATTCTAGTCTAATTTCTATAGTACAAGTATAAAATTCAAGGTACAATTTTTTAAAAGACATTTCTGGCAATTCTAAAGAATTATGAGAAATGGATATAAGAAATTTCAGTTTATGAAAGATTTCTAAAAGTTGTACATCCAAATATTATACATGGAATTTAATATCTGATTTCTCATCCTCTTTCTGAAGCACAGCATAAAGTAAATATTTTTTACAAAAAGTGAAATAGCTCATTCTAAATGTTCATTGGATTTTCTGTGATAATTTTTTTAAAGAAAATAGTAACTGAATTTCAACCAAAAGAAACAGCACTAACATAACTGCTCACTCTAAGTTGATATAGGAAATAAAATATTCACTTCCAATGTGAAAAAAGTAAATCCCTCCATTGATGTTTTCTCCATATTTTAAAGTTTTATAGGGTTGTTTATATTGTAATAATGAATTTACATGCTAAGATGATAAAACGGTATTCATGTATTTTTCCCTGAAATACTAAACTTTAATCATTAGTTCTTCACAATGTGGAAGAAAAGTTTCTATCATAATTTCCTTCAGAAAATGTAAAAGTAACCCATGAACTTAATATTGGTATTATTAAAGTACATAAAGGCTAAATAGTGAGAAGCAGATGATGTGACATTGCTGGCTTTCAATACTGAGTCAGCCATGCCACTCCAGCTTGTTGAATCTCCTTCCTTATTCAGATGCCCATTTACCAAGAGTAGGGTAATCCAAAAACAATGCTTTATAAAAGATGTATACAAAATGTCAAAATATAAAACTCACCAAATTATGAAAATTACGCCTTATGGAAGGTATACTTCCAGGTAATACTGGTTTCAGAAGTTCCTGGCAACTTGTAGGCCACATAACATACAAATCATCACTTTCTAAGTCATTAATCCACTAGAAATGAATCCAGAAATCTGTTAAAGCTGTGTTAATATAATACTTAAATAATTCTCAAAGACAAATTTTACTCTTTCAAACAAGTGAAAATATCACAGGATTTTCTATATTTCTGAGTAAATATAGGAAGCCAGTTAAATATTCTTTAAATGAAGGAACACATTATATCCAACAATTTTACATTATCATGGCCTTTTACATTAAGCTTTGCCCCCAAACACTGACTCCTTTTACTTGTATGTTTTTAATATTAAAAACTAAAATTGTATAAAAATTACTCTCCAGAAACCATTTAAGCGAGGTAAGTATTTATCTTAATTATCAGCAGTACAGGAAGCAATGAGGTCCTTTAACCCCCGCCCCCTCAAACTTAAGGGCATGGACATAAGAAAAACAAAACACCTTATAAAAGTTATAGAACATATATACTAACTAAAATACACAGAGAAAAAAATAATGCAAAATCAAAACAAAACATATGAGAGATGAACAACAGAGGCAAAAGACCTAACACACATGTAGCTGCAAGTCTGAGAGGAGAGAAAGAATGAGACAAAGCAACACTTGAAGAAATCGGGAGGAGGCTTTTGTAGTAATCACGACCTGAGTTTTTGGAGGGCTTAACTAAGGCAGAGGCAGTGGTTTTAGAGAGAAGACAGAATTAATAGACACACACAAATAGGGATGAGTAAGAGGGAGGAATCTAGGGTAATTCATGGCTTTCGGAAAGGAACACAATGTGAACACGGAGATATTAGGCTCTAAGAGACGTACACTTTTCCAGGGAAGGGGACAGGAAATTGAAGAGGAAGTTAACTCAGTTTTAGACATACTTACGATGTCTCTAAGACACCTGTGGAGGAATAGCAGTGGACAGTTGCAACAATTTCTATGTGGCTAATAAGTATAATAGGGATCTGGAATTAGTTTATTTCCACTATATTAATGATTATAATAGTAGTAGTACTGAGATAGAAGGGAGCTTTGGTCCCCTGGAAAAGTCAACAGTAGTGTACTTGTTTATGTTTCTGAGGTAATTCTCGCCAAGTAGTAAAGGTAAAGAAAACAGTTCTAAAGAGTGTCACAATATGCTAGGAATCCCCTGTGAATTGAAAATCTCTGTAGACTCAGCAGTGTCTAGATTAGTTACTTGCTCTTCTATGGGAATCAGAGGAGGAGAAGCACCATGTAGGGATTGTGAATATCGGATCCCCTTGGTAGTCAGTTATATTTCTTATTTTAAGTGAGAAACTGGCCTTATGCTTTATGTATCAGTCCCAATGAAGATGAATAATGACTGGAGGTAGAGTCGCTTTTAATGTTGATCAAAACAGCTGGAGGTGTTTATTTAAAATATACATTCCTTGGCCCCACTTCAACCCTGCTAAATCAGAATCCTAGAACAGGACTGGGAAATACCCACTTGAAACAAGTGCCCTAGGTGATCTTATCATCAATACCAAAATAGGAAAACTACAGCAATGGCTGAATTTATAGCATGGTTCTTGGGTAAACTAATTGAGGTGATAACCCTGATCCATTTTGGAGAACTACGGAAATAACACTGGAAATCACTTTGAATTCGGCCAGAGAGACTGAAATGCCCATTTCTTTAGTCTCAAGCAAATGTACAGAAGCAGCAACCATAACTGGAAGAGTGGTCTCACCCAGTTGCATGGGAACTGGCACTGACATTCTAATCATCTCCCTCCGTTAGTTCTGTTGGTCATAATTCTTGCCTTTATATCTATTGGGTTTCCAAGATATTGAATAAAATATATTGTTATTTATAGATTAGAACCTATAAGACAATCTCTCAATGTTCAAGGAACTCTACAGGTCAACAGACGAACACAAGGTGGGTCATGGTGTTTATAGGATGACTCCTTCAGCAAAGCAAATAACCTAAAAGATTTAAAATTCACACATTTTGGGATTTCTTTAGGGCGTGCCATACATAAAATAACTAAGAAATTCCAAAACTCTGCCCTGACATAAAAGCAATGAAACACTGGAAAATCTGTGGAATCAACATTTTAAGAACTACAAAAACTAGCCAAAAGCTTGCAGCAAACCATGAGAGTGCTTATTTAAGAAAAATGGCTGGATCTCAGTAAGAAGAGAGATTTGTGGTGTTTTAACTTTTTGGTGATTCAACTTTCTCTGTGAAGACAGAAAGTTGTGGGGAGACAGATCTGGGCAGGAAATGAATTAAAAGTAAAGTGCTACTTTCATTCATGACATTATATATTCAACAAATTTTCTAAGTGCTTCCTATGTTTGTTCAGGATTTTTAGCAAAGTCCTGGTTTTTAGGGGGGGCTTACATTCCACTGAAAGATTATAAATAAACAATAAATAAACAATAAATACATATCATATCGGGGGGTAGCAAATGTTATGATGCAAAAATAAAGCTTACGTGTGAGTTAATTTTTGCTGCTCTAACAGACCAAGCTGAAAAGGGTGCTGAGACCTCAGAGCTCTGCATTTTGTGCCAGCTAATTTTTTAAAGGTAAAGTCTCAGAAATAATTTTCTACTCAAAGCAGGCACTTTCCAAGTGGAAAAATAAAAGCGTTTAGTTGAGACATGAAACTTCCCTTAATATATGCAAAAAAAGATATTTTAAAAATTAAACTATTATCCAGCCTTGAAAAGGAATGAGATTCTGATACATGCTATGGCATGGATGAACCTTGAAGACATTATGTACAATGAAATGAATCAGGCATAAATGGATCAATAATGTATGATTCCACTTATCTGAAGTACTTTTAGAACAGGCAGATTCAGAGATGGAGAGTAGAACAGAGGTTCCTATGGGCGAGGGAACGGGAAGTTACTGTTTAATGAATACAGTGTCTGCTTAATATGATGATAAAGTTCTGGAGATGGATAATGGTGACAGTTGTAAAAAACTGTGACTGTCCCTAATGACACTGAACTTCACACTTAAAATAGTTAAAAGAGTCTCGCTTATGTTTTGTACATTTTACCTCAATAAAAAATTACTTTGTGACACTTTCAGAGAGAACTTCCCTAGTAAAGAATGTCTCTGGAGGTGTCCAAGAGTTAGGCAAGAGAGTAAAAGACTTCAAGCAGTATAGCAGAAAAATTCAGCCAAGGGAAATGTGACTCTGCAGAGGGTAGGGACAATGGGGATGGCACCAGGGCCTCCCCACAAGGACTGACTGTCCCCTATTGCCAACCTCAGAGGACCAGGATGTTATTTTATAAATGGAGCTGCAAAGTTTTTTATCGATCTATTTCTTATGTCCAGAAGAGCCTTGAAAATTATTTACTTCATTTTCTCAGTGTGACTCACACTCACAGCTTTCTTTTACAAATACTAAAAAGCATAAATGCTTAAAATAAAGGGCACAAAGTCTGAAGATTACTAACATGGTCATTCCTTTTTCTGATAAAATATTCTCAGGAAAGGTATCTATAATGGAGTCTACAGATATCTAAGTAAAAGTAACAACTAGCCAACTGAGAGAATATTGTCTAAAGAGTAGTAAAAACAGTTATAATGATCATTTGTAACAAGTTACTTAATGTTCTAGAAAATACGAGTGGTAACTAATGAGTCTGAGGGCTTTGATGTTCCGGGTGCTGCTATGGTTTCATGATTTTTAGATGGTGGATGAAATTTGTAAGTGGAAAGGCTGTTCAGGAAGGGCAAAAGTAACTATAATAACACATATTTCAGAGCGAATTCCTTAGATTTTTATATCAATTGGCAGGATGTTGAAAGGCTATTTTTTTCTTCTTAAAACCTTTTTTTTTTTTCTGATAATGTAAGTAATACATACCCTCTGTTAAAAGCTTGGAATTTACAGAAAAGTATAAAAAACAAAACTATTGATTTTATCACATCACTCATTAATAACATTTTGATGTATTTGCATCTGATCCTGTGTCTATCTTTTCACTTGATGATATCATATGACTATTTTTTACTTAACATGAGAATATAGCCATTGTACTTGATTATGAAAACATATTTACAAACAATTTTAATGTCTGGATAATGCTCGATAGTGTAGATATACAATTTACAACATTTCTCTGTTATATACATAACTTGTTTCTACTTTGTTTTAGAAACACAGAGTGATGATTCATATCTTTGGGTATAAAGATCTTTCTCCATTTCCTACTATTTCTCTATGATGGAATGAAATTATTAGATCAAAGTCTATGAACATTATAAGGGCACAGCAGCCGCAATATTTTAAAAGGCTGTGCCAATTAAGTCTCTTTCCATGTGTCCTTTTAGCCTTCTTTTATATCTTCTCAGTTAAGTTGCAGTTTTCATTATTAGTTATTAAGACTATTTTATTATACAGTCATTATTAAGATATCAAGGATTTAAATTTTTATGTTATGATGAATAAATCATTTTGTCATCCAAATGGTTTTTGGAAAAAAAGCTTTTGATCTGCTTACTGTCACTGCAAACACATTTTACTGAAGTCTAATTAATTGCGATGGCTTTCCTTGGGGAGCTTTAGTTACATAATTTAATGTCATGCAATACTTTCTTATTTCTAACAGTTATATATTTGATAATAATGTTAAATCACAATGGTGATATGAACATTTTTATATTATGTTGTAATTAGAATGCTCCCAGAGATTCACTGTTAAGAGTTACATTTTATCTTGGTTGGAAATAAATATTTATTTATTCATTCAAGGAATATTTATTTTTATTGAGTACCTACTAAAACCAGGGATATATTGGTGAGAGAAAAAAATATATAAAATTCCCACCTTCAAGAAGTTTAGTAGTCTAGACAAAACAAAGATATCAATGAATCACAGGATAAGTGAAAATTATAACTGTGCTAAGTATACAGAGATTGTAGTTCTATAACATATAATATGTATATGTATAAGAGGGAGGGATGGAAAGAGGGAGGTGGGAGAGAGAGAGAACAGAGAGAGGCACAGAGAGAGAGTTAATTCAGCAGGCCTGGGGCTGCTCACACCTGGCACATTCCCCAGAACAGCCTGTTTTTGTGATAAAGGTTCTCTAAGTTCTCCTGGTAACTGAGCTCTAGGAACGTTATGAATGACAGTTTCTGCATTCTTAGGGCCTTGCTGCAGCTGCAGCAGTTTAAGTATAGAGAGTTTTTACAAACAATATGCCTTATGATGAACACCTGCTTTTCCTTTGAGGGTCTGGAGCTTCGGCGACTGAGATCAGTCTCATAGCCATTATACTTGCATGCCTATATAACTTCCCCCTTCTCAGAGCCCTGAACTCCCAGGTGCAAGAGAGTAGGCTGCACTTTGCACGTATGTTACACACTAAATTAACTGTATCCTGTACAACTTCACTAGGGGTGGATTCTCGGAAGCTTGCACCTGGTTTTCTCTGGACTCCACCTCATGCCCTTTCTTCCTCTGCTGACATTACTTTGTATTCTTTGGCTCTAATAAATCATAACCACGACTATAACAATTTCTAGGCCTTTGGAATGTTTTTGGCAAATCACCAAACTTGATGGTGCTCTGGGGGACTTCTTGACACAGTGTATATCTGAAAAAAATCATCTAACAAGGAAAGCTTCTCTCAGGAAGTACTGTTTGGAGGTGAAGTCTGATAAAAATAAAAAAAAAAAGTGGACTGGACAGAGAGAGAAAATTTTCTTTCCAAGCATGAGATAAGGGATAGTGGCGAGGAGAATATTTCAGTCTAAGCACTGTATTTGTGCTTTTCGCCAGGGAGAGCAATGTGATTAGATCTGAAAAACTTTGTTCAGGCTATATAATGCACAGGCCGGAATGTGAGGAAGGCACTGAAAATGGTCTATGCGTGGCTTTCTTTAGATGAAGGTGGCCTTCTTATATCCCTCAGTTTTAACTATTTGGCGTTTTGCTGTTGCTATTGTTCATGTGGTTATTTGTTGTTCTTGTTTGTTTTGTTTTTATCTTTAAAGCTGGAAAGGATGCTGAAAGAGTAAGTGTTCTTGTGAGAAAACGCCAAGGATGTGAGGAAGGGAATAGAAGGTATAAGAGTGAGAGGGGATGAATCTGTCATTTTTCTTCTCATTGGGGCCCGCTACAACCCCTTTCAAAATGCTTAAAGACTGACAATTCTAAAGACTAACAATATTTGGTTTTATGTTGTCTTAAATCTACTAAAGGTTTTAAAACAAGGAATTATATGAGCACTTACCATTATTGAAGAGTGCCTAATATCTAAAACATAACTATTTTCCCAAACATGCGCATTTAATTTTAAAAATTTGCTCATATCTTCTCTGTTGATCCCAAGATTGCGAAGGCCATTCATCATTTTTCCTTCTAGTTTCAGCATATCCAAAATACTTTACATTTAAAGAAAAGAAAATGTTTAGTTCTGATTTGCCAACACTTTTTTTTAAATCCTTTAAGTTTATAGCTTTCTCAAAGCATTAGAAACAAGTTCCACTGGCATTTTTACTAATAGCAGAAAAAAATATATACTTAAATTAAACTCATGAACGAATCAGAGTTCTTCTAATTAGCTTTCCAGGTTAAAGTTATGTTGAGGGTTCTTTGTGTTTTGTTTTTAGTGGTTAACAAAATCTTATTATTTGAAAAATAAGACAACAAGCAACAAGGTATATTTATTATTATATTCCTATCAAAGAAGCGAGAATAGGCTCACCCCTGAGCAAGCCAAAAATGAAGGGGAAAATATAGGTCACTCTTTTGATAAATCTGCTACAAAAACAAGATCAAACATGACCTAAAACATAAAAATTTGGTAGAGAAAGCCTCACTAAAGCATGAAAATTCACATTTGTTTAGAATACATATAAAATTTCTAATTACATATATAATTGAATAGCTCTTAAAACACGATAGAAAGTATTATTGCTACAAACAACACAATCAATAAATAACCCTACTGACAAAAAGTTTGGGCAACTGATTCTTTAATCATTATTTATCAAGCTTGTACGTGCGCCAGACAGGTGCCAAGTACTTTTCAAACAGAGGTCCTCTGCCTCTCAAAACCGCCTCAGGAAGTCTCAAATTATGCCACTGAGGCTTAGACAGGTAAAGTGCCCTCCCCGTTCTGAGACAGTGGAGTGGTAGAGCTGGGGTATGGACTTTATAGAAATGCAGCGTTTCCCTGCATCTGTGAAGATAAGGCTTTACGGACTCTGGTCAAGTGTGTTCCTGTTTAAAAAGGTAAAAATTTATAGGTAAGAAAAAACTTCAGTACTTTTAAAATGAAGTGTTAACATTCGTATTTGTAATATTAACCTAAGTGCTCCATTAAAAAAAATCCAGTCATGGAAATCACTTCTCACTTCAGAAATGAATGGAATCGGAATAAAGCAATATATGGATTTTAGAGTACAGTTTTCAGAGAAAACTACAGAACTCCACATTTCTGTCTTGTTCACCTCTATACCCCAAATCCCGAGCATTTTTTATATAGTCTAGTAGGTACTCAGACACTTACTAAATTGAATTTCAATATTAATTTTATAATATTGAATTTAAATGTTGCTTGCATTAAAAATATATATATTTATAAGAGCCCCCCAAAATTCTGATCCAGGTAACTTCATTTAGATACAGAAAAATCTACATAAGTGGAGCTATCAAGACACCTTTGTTACTTCTTTCCTTCTGGTAATTATTTGTATGACCTTGCTCAAGCATGAACAGGTTGGCTATCAAAATGAGTAATATTCACTTTGTATCAGTTTCTGTCTGGTCAAACATGGGTTGAGGTGACTGCTTGGAGACAAAGATGTGTGAGCGGCTCTAAGGCAGATACATAGGACACCACTTACGGAACTCAACTTTCCTCAGTCCTAGCTACCTTTCTCCCTGATACTGCCTCCTACTGTCTCAGCCTCCCTGGCAGCGAGGCTCGGCTTGGGCACAGCCTTGATTGAAGGGATGCTGACCTAACCAATGGGAGCTCTGGCTCCTCCCACTATCTCAGGATCGGAGGAAGAAGGGCCAGGCCATGGCAAGTGGTATCAGTTCTCCACAACCCAAAAATGCAGTGAGACACAGGAGGTGAAAAGGAAGCAAAAAGTAATTACTCACTCTCCCATGTTTTCCCCCAAAGGGACAATTCTGAAGTACTAGTTGCATAGGATCTCTCTCTACCTCCAGGATTTAACTTCAGTAATGTGACATTTTCCTTCCTCTCCTCTTTCCCGTATCATATTGTTCCATTCACCAATCTCTTCACACTGATTTTACTGACATGTTCTGATCTTTTCCTGAGAACCTCTTTAACTGTTTATTTTGTACTAAAAATGTCAGAAGATATAAATATCCTCACATATTTTCTTTTCCACCTTTATGGGAATTATAGAAGCTACACTAGCAATCACTCAATGAAGAACAAAAATGTATCCCACGTCCTGCAGGTCACTAATACCAGTGGAGGAGCCAAGGGGCTGTATTTCTTGAATAACCTACAGCCTTTCTAAATTACACATCAAAATGTTCCTGTTATGAAAGTCTCCCCATACAATGCCACAGAAAACTTCCCACAATCTACCCACCATCTTACTGCTTCTTCTAAGCCTGTTCTCACTGTTTCTGAGCACAGATGTAACTCTTGTCCCTCTGAAGTTCACAGGCCAGGAGCTAACCCCTGCTCTACTCTATGTGTCGTGCTTACCCTATGTATCTTAGATTAACATTTTCCCAATAGTATGTCCAAGGATTCAACTAAATAAAGGGAAAAGCCCCATTTGAACTATCTACTTCTCAGTCTATCTATTTCCAAACTGGTAGGAAAATAAACATTTAATTAAAGTTCAATACAATTTATTCAACTGATTTAAAATGGAATATTTGAACTAAAGTATTATGTTTACTAAATTCATTTTATACTCTAAGTATTCACTTTTAGAGTACTTTAAGCTTCTCTTTAAAATAAACTGATTTCTCTGATTTTGGCCCAAGACTTTAATTTATGGGCCAGAGGCCATGATAAAGAAAAAGGCTATCTAATTCTGTCCTAGAGCATTTATTTTTTGAGAATATTTTTGACCTAATGAAATAGATAGCACCCTGCATTCTATAACTTCAAATTTCCTTTCTGACAAACACAAGTACTTGAATTCTTCCTGTTAATTTCTTTCTCCTGAAGAAACATCGCATGTTTTTCTCAGTTCCTTTCTGGACAGTAGAACTCATTGGCCGCTCAGCCCAGTGTCAAGGAACTTCCCTGATAAAAGGTAAACCTACTCTTCAATGAAAGAGTTTCAAGTAATGGGATAAGTATAGGTTTCTCATCTGAACAAATGTTTCCAAGGTCTCTCCTGGTTCTGACATTCTAAGACACTTAAGAGGGTGTTCTACAAATACAATTAAAAACATGTATTTGAAGGAATGGCTGGTTAGCTCAGTTGGTTAGAACATGGTGTTGATAACACCAAGATTGCCTGGGCCACTGCGAGCTGCGCCCTCCTTAAAAAAAAAAAAACAACAAAAAAATACCAAAACCCACCCCCCCAAACATGTATTTGCTTTACCTTTAAAGTGATTATTTGCATTTTGACAAATACTAAATTCAAGACAGTATTTACCTTTATATAAACCATAGTTTATATCAATAATTCAATACTTACCTAAAAGGATCATAATCGTCCATATCAACACGAAGTCCATTTATATATAGACAAGCATCACCTGGCTGAATTTCAAACCTATTGTGAAGATCCTTGAAATAGCAGAATAATAGTTAACCAAGTCATATAACAAGAGCGATCTGTCAGGAGTCTGCAAACTTCCTATAGTCAGATAGTAAATATTTTAGGCTTTGTCAGCCATGTCATCTCTGTTGCAATCACTCAACTCTGCCCCTGGAGCATGGGAGCAGCCATAGACAACAGACAAACAAATGGGCATGACTAAGTTCCAAGAAAACTTTTATTTATAAAAACAGGTAGCAGGTCAGATTTGGCCTGCAGGTGGGAAGTAGTTTGCCCACCCCAATCTAGTGATGGGAATCAGATGATCGGTCAGAGACACAAATACTTGAATGTTTTGATGTTGTAATACGTGATATTAAGGTTCTAATGCTACAACAATTACTTATCTACATTTTATATTGTGTATGAATATGCGTATGTGCGTGCACACACTGGCACATTCCTATTCTTTGCTATCCAAGGACTCAAAACTTTGGTGTATGTGTAAATATTTGGAGATCACTCTAATTTCATGAAGGTTTCCAAAGCAGTGTTTCAATGTCATGTCTTGTCTTTTCATTCATTAACTATGTCTCCAGTGCCTACTGTGTACTAGAAATAATGCCAGGCACTAGAGCAGTAACTAAAGTAAAAAAGGCTATGCCCTTGGCAGTATGGCACAGTTAAGATAAGGTGAGGGAGTCAGATCTACTTTAAATCTTAGTCTTGCTACTTACTAGTGACAAGATTTGGGCAAATTTACTTAGTTTCCCTAAGCTTCAGTTTCCTCATCTGTAAAATGGAGTAGTTATATCTCACTGGTTTGTTATAAAGTTTAAATATAATATATACCTGTGTCTAGTCACATTCACAGCACTCATACATGAAGCTCTCATAATTACTATTATCAGGGTAGGCAAATTTGTTCAAAGGGAAAAACAGTTTTAAAATAGTGCATTTCAATGTGATCACATGACAAGTGACCTAATCTGGGAAAGCAGATGAAGCAACTAACTTGAAGAGATCCAGAGAAGGCTTGACAGAGGTAAATTTTTCTGTACGGTTATCACCCACCATGACAAGCAAGTTACATACAGAGAGGGAGGAGGAGGAGCTAAATTTGTGACAGGAGAGAAAATATTTCCGCTAGATTTATGCAGAATACTGGCAAGAGAGTAAACCCTAACATGAGACGGTTCATAGGAAAAATATTGACTTGTCTTTAACCACTTATGTACCTTTCTATCAAATAGTTACTTATTCTAAGAATCTATTCTAACTTCAAAGTCTGCAGTGAATTTGTTGTCTATTTTCCCAAAACTTACACTGCACCATCGCACACATTGTCTCAAGCTTTCCCAGCACTTCATTTTGTGCTGGGAAATCTCAACTGTAAGTAGAATGCGTATCAGGCACACAGACCTATACTGAATTGGTGATTCCCGCAAGAATACTTATGCTCGGTACAATGCCTTGAACAAAGAAGATGCTCAAAAAGAGTAATAAATTGAATCAGTCAACCTGCTTGCTGAAATTCTGTCAGTGTATTGGAGACTGGTACTGACAAACTTTTTCTCCTTCCCCTCAGAGAGGTGGCCTTAAATCCTGGTAAATTGCCCTAACTGTATGATTTCAGGTAGTGTTTCTCAAATCAAGGGGTAAGAATTCAGTTTCCAGAAATATGATGAACCAGACATCCCCAAATCCTCCCTCTAAAAGCAAACAGCAAAAATGCTGGATTAAAATATTAATAATGCCCTCTAAATGAATGGTTTAGCTTTTCAAAGTAAAGACTTCACCTAAGTGCAGAGAAGCAGGAGGAATAGGAGTCCAAGGATGTAAACAATTTTTGGTGGCCTAAAGCTTAGGTTTTTAAGGGTTAGTCTCAAAAAGACTGGAAGCAAAGCCTTGGGCTCACCCAGGGCAGGGAGCAGGATTAGAGAGAGCCTTGTGCACACAAAGAAGTGCTACATTCACAGTGAAAAGGCGACCTAGAAAACAAAGTGCCCTGCAGAAACAGCATAGAAACTTGCTGATCCCACCTTGGCTCTTAGTGGAGGAAGAACAAATCTTCCATAAAAATTCCTTGCCTCTTATTTATTCATATGGGTTTGAGGTTAGATTTCACAAACTTTCACAAAAAAGACACACAAAGTTTTTATTTAATGTGAAGTAAGTTGGGAGTATTCTTAGCCTTCGAGCAGAAAAAAATACAGACCCCCCAGTGAAGAAATATGACTCCATTTAAAAAAAGAGGGAACAATTTATTGCAACATATCCCTTTAACAACCAATGGAGCTGGCCCATTACCTGAAGCTAAACATTTCCAATTCATTGGATCGCAGAAGACTGGCTGAGCTCCACAATGGAAAACTGGTTTATAAACATGTCTGGAGATCCCTAAGCTGAAACTATATGCATTCTAATTTTAAAATCTGATGTCAAATCTGCTATAAATCTTAATATAGGCAGGTTTTTAAATTCAGGATGTGAAAAAGAAGATTCTACAAGTAGAGAGCTTACTATCCCAGTGTGACAGGCACTGTTGGCACCATCTCTAACCTATTTCTCCTCTGCTTGCCCCAATTACATAGAAAAGTAACTTTTCTCCCCTCCCTTGCAGCTAGGGATACCCACAGTACAAAAGTTTGGCCAAAGAGATGGAAGTCAAAGTTGGCTGAAGAGTTCCAGGAAGGTTTTAGTGAGGATGAATGTGGTTGATACCATCTTCCTGTCTCTTTCTCTTTTGCATTCAGATAAGAAGTCTGGAGCTGTGGCAGCCATTTTGCAACCATCAAAAGAAAAAACTATGTATGTGGTTTTTATGTGAGAAAAATAAACTACTTTTTGGGGCCCTGTGCATCTGGTACCGTATTACTTAAAGGCAAACTTTAAGTAATTTTTTACTTTTTATTACAAAGTCCTATGTAATAAAGCCAGGCAATGTTCTAAGCACTTTACAAGTATTAAGACAATTATGATCATTTGGGATAGTAAGGTAATTTAAGAAACCATGTGGCAGAATCTTAGCAAACTACTAAACCATTGTGTCCTACATGCTATAAGATACTAGTAATGTTCCAGTGGTCTAAACTTGATATGGTCTTCATAAACGTCTAAGCAAAACTAATTATGAGAAACAGAATAATTACATCATAACCTCTAGTCTTTATCCTGTGAAGAAAACCATGCTGTGTGGGCAACAGGCTTGGAGTATAGGGTGAATGAGGAAGCAATTAGAATCTATGTCAGAAAAGACTGGCTAGAGTCACAGACTGTATGCTATATAAAGTAGGCAACACAAAACTGGAAAAACCTGACCTGTTTTAATAATCAAAAAGTACAAATTAATATTTTAATTTTGGTATGAAAATTGAAGATCCAAAGTATGAGACAGCGATATTGGTGTAGTAAATTTTTCGAAAAAGGAATTCAAACAAACCTTTTGATTTTCCTGTATTTCCTTCCTCAGATGTTGATTTACAGCAATTCTGGTCAGAGATCTGGGAAAATAAATACTGATATAACTCATTCTTCCTTAAATGTTCAGGGCTAATCTATAATTTTATGTAATATAATACAAAGAAATTTTGTATGAAATTACCAATGTCTTCATATGTGTCAGTGCAAACGGAATTTTCAGAATATTTGTACATTAAGAATTTTGGATAGCCTGGGATCTTTACCAGAGTACATAAGTTCTACAATACTGATAATATTGACTTCACATATTCACTCTTGAAGAGTTTATAATTATAATTCCCTTATAATTTAAAGACAGCAGAAATTTAAAAAATAAGTCTATTACTTGACTTGATAATTCCTAAGAATGCTTAATTAGTCACACATCTGTCAATTATGCATAGAAAAAAATGATTTAAAAATTAAAAGATTGTTAATGTAAAATTTTGCTTTAATTAAAACTCAAGCAAAAAGGTGTATCTTAAAACAACGCACAATAAGTGTGTATTATTTCCTAAAGTTTGATAGCATTTGAGAGAAATTACAACTGAAAATTTGACAATGCAATTTTTCATTCATTTAGCAAATATTCTATTTCAAAAAACATCTACTGATTGTCTACCAAGTGGCTTTAGAGATATGCTCAAGTCTACAATTTAGCCATCAAGCAGTGTTAACATAGTTTGCAAATTTTCTTTAATGATCAACCACAAATTATGATTAGAGTTTAACAACAGAACCCCTGAATAGTACTGACTTACTGTCAAAGAGCAAATCCACTGTCTTCTTATAGCTTAAAATTATTTTACTTTATTTGTATTTGACTAGTAATTTCAAAAGCTACTGTTAATAAATAGCTGTGTGGCTAAACATAATATTTATACAGATATGCATATATTTCATATTTTAGAATATAAACAATGAATTCTCAAGTTCTTGACTATTTAAAATTGGCTAAAAGAGTCATATAGATATATTCATTTTTAACCTGTAAACAAAATGACAAATCTCTCTACTTTCAGGGTACCATGTAAAGGTTCTTAGTATCTTGTGGTCAACTATGTACTATTTACTTATCTTACAAAGGTAAATAATATCTAGATTTAAGATTAAGTAAGTTGGAAAAATGTACAAAACAGGGCTTGAGACAAACAGAGGCCTAGCAATAATCCACTGCTTAAGGAGGGATGCTGACAGCACAAGGATGCTCTCCAATTCCTCTCAATAAAACACTCTTGTTGATGTTGTAATATAAATCAACTTATTTTATATTTTATTGGTTGCTTATAATTTTATATTCTGTCATTCCTGACCCAAATACAAATGGATCAAAGTCTTGTTATTTTGTCAATCCTTACAATACATGGTGACCTGAACTGTGTGTACTGGTAACTTTTAGATACACAAATATAGTATCTGTTGAACTGGGAGATGTGTTAAATGTAACATTAGTATTTCTGGAAGCAGTTCAGTTAATTATCCTATTGGCAAAAAAGCATTGCACAAAATATTCCATACAATTAAGACATTACTAATTATCTGGAATCTGAAAGGGCAAGAAGATAATTTGGCTTTCCTTTGGGCACAGATCCATTTAGAATAATACTTTTCATCATCCTCCATAGGGGACAAAAAATACTCCCTTTTTATTTATTACATAAACAAGTTTATTCTTGGATTATCATGTCCCACTGTTTATATTTAAATATATATATTTCAAATGAACTATTTCTTCCTTTCCATTTGCCTCTAATCCAAGAATTCTATTTTGTAGTATGTACACACATATGTGCATAAGCCAATATTTGGCTCTAGTAAAAAAAACCAATATACATAATGAAGAAAGGCCCTGATTTCATGAACACTACATATACTAGAATTAATTGACATCATTATGTTAAATGAAATCAGCTATTTTCATAAAATTTATTTAATAGAAAGAGTTCTGGCTATAATCAAACAAATAAACTTTACTATACCTGGCTTTTATGGGGAAGTTCTGTGAGATGTCTTTCATTAACTTTATGGCATCATAAACTGGAGTGGACATTATTTGAGAAGCTGCTTGAAAACTAAGATCTGGAAGGGAAAAAAACATCATTAAGGAGTCTAATATCCCAGGCCTTTATAGACATTCCCAAGTAATTTAAATAATTTACTCAGCCCTTCTTGACATATGAGTATATTTATATATAGACATGTTAACATTCTTATAATTAGCATTTTTCAAAAGTTTTAAATGGAAAGCTATTGCTTATTTCCAATTAAGGTAAGATTATCATTTAATACATAATATGTTTTCCACAAATTACAGTATAACTTCAGGAAGAGATATATGAAAAGAAATGCTGATGCAAAGTTATATTTTCTATATTTACATTAAATGAAACAGGCAAGAAAAAGCTTTGATAAAAAGAAAAACAAGAGGAAAGAAAAGAATTTGAAGAGCCAATTCCAAAAAGAACTTTAAAAAAGACCCAATGTGTTTAACTCAGTAAATAGGAAACATTCAATTTCTCTTTCAGTATTGTTCCACCTTTATACTACAATAAAAATAGAACCTTTAAACTTAGCATTATTTTACCTGAAATGACAGTTCTGTGGAAAGAAAAATACATGGGCTTACTTAATAACTTAGTCTCCAATATTTTAGAAGCAGAGTAGAACTTAAATGTTTTCACCAAAAAAAGTACCTGATACATAAGTTGATGCTCAACAAACAGTGATGAATGAATGAGTGAACGAACAGTAAAATAACAAATAAGGTCCTTTTATGTTTCTTATTATTCTATTGCTATCAAAGGCATTCATTCATAAGCAACATAATTTTTACTGGTGTTATATATTTAGAAATGTCATTACCTCTATGATTGATATGGTATAACAACTTACAAAACAGTATTTCTTTTGAGGAAAGTATGTGATCAAACATGTTGCCTGGCAGCATGTGGCTGCACAATGTTATACTTAAAAACAGTACAATATAGCAGTAAAGAAAGAATTTAGGCTCTAAAATTAGACAGACCTGCTCATTTTAGGTATCCCTGAGATGTGCTTTCTCAGTTTTGTGACCTTGGACTAGTTTTCTCATTTGGAAGAGGGGGATATCTACCTTACAAGAGTTTTTGTTTGTTTATTTTGTTTGTTTTATAAATTAACTTTGGATAATGCATATAAAGAGCATATTATTGTGTCAAATGCATAGTACTGGCTAATATTTTTATCATCATCAATCACTACCATTATCGTCATTATGGACAACTATCTTTTTACCCAGGTTTGATACCATAACTAGTCTTTTAATACTTTTTTATAACATGCATGTAATTCTTCTTCACATGACCTATTTTCTGCATGTAATTTATTTGAAAGCCTCTGAAAATTCACTTAAGAAATCTGAGTGTAAATAACAAGTAAAGGAATAAAATATTATCAGGCTCAATTAACATTTTTTGCTTTTTTCCTAAACTGTTCCATACCTAAATGACTCATAATTTGCTATTTAAGTCCTATACTTTGCCTATGAAATCTAGATCCCCCTATTTAACTACCTTCTTTTTTTTTTTTTTTAAGCTGAGCCATCCTGCCACCTGTTGGCAGCTCAGCGGCTGCTCAGCTGGGGCCGGGACTCGAACCGCTGTTGCTCAGAGCTCAAACTCTTGAGCGAGCTCTTAACCAACTGAGCCACTCGGCCGGCCCTTAACTGCCTTCTTGGTTTTACCACTTGGACTTCAAAAGCAGCATGTATATAACAAATTTGTGATATTCTTGCCCCATCTTTGCCCCAGTGTGGTCCTCTTTAATCTTCTCTTTTCAGCAAATGCCATTATTGTCCATCCAGCTGGGCAAATCATGAATCTAGCTGTTGTCTTTGATATCGCCTTCTCTTTCACACTATTATCCAAACTCTCACAAAGGTCTTTGATAGTCTCTCCAAATAACCCACCCTCAAATTTATTCCAAACCCTCCTTAAATCTCAATCCAATCACCAGTTCTAGAGGAAGCCTCTCCTTTCTGTTCCCTCTTCCCTGCCCCACCCCACCAGCTCAGATCTTCCTGGCAAATACCCTTCTTTAATCTACCTAACTTTACTTTGCAACACTTAAAATGATAGTTTTTACATTGGTTCTTTATTTATATTTATCTAAGATCCTTTGAAGAAATGCGGTACATTTTAACTTGCCATTTTATCTTCAGAATTGAATGGTTTTCAAAATATTAGTTGGAACCCATTAGTGAAATCAGAATAATGAGTAAAGTTTTTTTTGTTTTTCTAATGAAATAGGGTAGAATAAAAGAAAATTTTGTCACAGTTACTAAAATGTATTAATAGTAAACATACTGTATGCTGAAGATCTTTTTAGTTTTGAGCATATCTATGTATTCATACATTATATACTTGTGTATGGGCCTTGATGTAAAATATATTTCCTACTGTAGGTCTCAGCCAAAAATTGTAAAACCATGGATGTAGGGATATGACTGACACCTAAGACATTCAGTAAATATTTGTTAAATCAATCAAAAAGAAAGAAAAAGCTATTGACTGCTTTGTCTTTCCTGAAAACTTATTTCCTTTAGCATCTGCAATGGATTCTTCCATATCTCAACATTCTACTCTGTCTTCTCCATGGGCTGCACTGTCCTACGAGGCTGAGCACCACAGCACCCTCCATCACTTACCATTAGAACCCCCTCCTTTTCAAAATCTTTATGCTATGACTTTCAACTTTAAATCCTCTCTTTTTAGCTTAAGGACTTTATAATCACCCCATTACTGGCCCTCATCATCTGACTGTCACAATCACGTCAAGTCATTTTTTAACGCCAGTCTCATTATTTCTGAGCCTAATATTCAACCCAATTACCTACTTACATGTTTTGTATTCTCTCTATTCAGGCTCAAGGCTGAAAATCTTAAAGCCATCTTTGACTTCTTTTGTCTCCTGAATATTTGCCCAATCGAGCCTTCCTTTCTATGCCTCTACCATAGTCATGGTTCAACCTCTTATTACACTATTTCAATGATGTCTTAGATTTCCTGTTTCTAGTCCACTCAAATCTATCTTACACAGACACTAGGAGGGCTAATTAAAACTAAGCTGCCTACACATGTTCTCTGCTTACGAGCCTTTAAAAGCACCCTATCACTAACAATTTCCTAAAGTATGGGTCTCTTGGAGAACATTTTGAAGGAGAAGGTGGTAGACTGGTGCTTGCCTACAGCTGGAGGAGTTGGGAGAAATTGGGAGTGACTGCTAATGGATACATTACTTTCTTTTTGGAGTGATGAAAATACTCTAAAATTGTCTGTGGTGACAGTCAAAGAACTCTGAAAATATACTAAAACCCACTGAATAGTATACTTTAAATGAGTGAATTGTATAGTATGCCAGTTATATCTCAATAAACTGTTATATTTTAAAAAGTTGATGAGAGATGTGATAAGTTATTATGGATTACACAGGAAAACATGTCCTACCAATGACCTATGAAACATTACAAATAATAACAAAGACAATTACAAACTGAAAAGAACTTATAATTCAATCCAAATTAAATTACGGTCACAAAATATCTGCCTATAAAATGTCACCACAGAAGCTATTCTAAGCTAACAGTAAACCATGCAATGGTCTATTAAGATCGAATTTTTACATGGAAGAAAACTATTAGCTCTGATTTCTCCTAACTTACCAGTTAGGATTTTTAATCAATGTTATGGTTTCCCTAAAATGAAATTTAATACTTCAGGTGAATCTATAAGATAAATCAGTGTATACTTTAAAAATGATTAGATAATATTAAAGAACTACATTTTATATAATTTTAAGTCTTGTAAACATAAAAATATGTTTTGCTTGATGGATAATCTTTTCAATAAATATTTATTTCCATAAAAAGTAATATAATTATTTTACTCACATCATAGTAATTATTGTTGTCTATAAAAATAATTTACATCATGTTACATAAAATTTTGTTTTAGAAAATAGAGATCAGTTACCAAAATGCTGTGTTAAAGTAGACCAAAATACTATACCTTGTAGTTCCCAGACTTTCAAAGGCATCATTTCTTTGTTACTCTCAATCAGGTATTTTTGGAATGCTGTCAGATTATCTCTAAGATCTGAGTATCTTTCTCTGCATTAGAATATTAAGTAATGTAAATTATCATCACAAATCATTATACAAGTAGTATATTTTTGAAATTAAGTCTTCTAAATAAGTAGACACAAACTAATTGCTCATCATTAAGATAATAAATCATGATGCAACTATATCTGCAGAACAGAAAAATAAATAATGGAGATATATATGTCTATCTTTTTCAACATATTACACAAAACAATACAAAACTGGAAGGATGTATTTATTCTCAATTGTTAACATTACCTATAAGGAATCCAAGGGCGGGGCAAAATTATTAGTTTTATGTTATATACTTTTTATTTTATTATTTTATAAATTACAAGTACTGCTTTTATAATTTAAAATGAAAACAATTTTATAAGGAAAGATATTAATGCTTCCTATACAGTCTTAGAGCTTACTCTATTTCTGAAAAGTTCCATGTTTGAAACATAGAAATTTAAGATAATTTTGCCTAATGTTAAACACATCTAGGTATCCTCCAGAGTGCACCAAATAATAATAAAGTAGTATGACATCTTACTATATATATATATATAAAATCTAAAGTATAATCTTTCTTCTATCTCTCATGAAATCAAGACATAGTGCTATTTCAGATTTAAAAATTCTTTTTAAAATAACCTTAGCTATCATCACAACTTATAAAACACATTTTCAGCAGTAAAGAGAAATGAGGATTTTAAAACATGAAATGAAAAATAAATACACAGAACATATATACAGAAATGCATTAATCTTATAGCTAAAAATACACCAGTGTCAATATCTTACAATTTGTTTACAATGTGGAACCATATTTTGAAAATGAATCAAGACTGACTATGACCTGTTCTTACAGTGAAAAAGCAATGAACCTTCTGAGACTACAAATTATATTAACCCCTCATTTCTCAAAATTTTAAGATACAGAGTAATATTAAGTTTATAAGAGCTATTATATTGTTTTTCATATTTAATCATAATCTTAATGGTAATACGTTAAAGCAAAGGTTGTTTTTTTGTTTGTTTTCTATTGCCTAAGTCATTTGAGTAACTGTGTAAGAACTAACTTTGAGTATTTTCTCTTTTAAAAAACTAATAACCCAGGGTTCCAAAGGCTTTTTGGAGGATGCACAATTTATTTCCATAAAATATTATGTTTGAAAAAGAACTATGGATTCCAAGATGTTGAGACACAGCTGAAAATGGAATAAGAAATGTAATGTTATCTACTCAATACTTCACTTAGAATAAATCTGTTTTGCAAGATGTATTAACTTTTTAAGGCCACTAGTATACTGCTGGCCAGTATACTTTAGAAATATAACTCAGTCATCTCTATAAATTAGCAGTCTCCAAAAATGTTCCCCTCACTCCGTAGTGATCTACTCATCAGCAGTGTCCTAAGTTTCCTTTATAAATACTTGTAATACTAAACATGTACTAAAGATATTATAAAACAGTCCTTTTCTTTTAATAATTCTGCCTTTATATTGGAATCACAAACTTTACCTTCTTGTAAATAAGAAAGCACACATGAAACTACAACAATCCCCATTCATGAATATTCAGAGAGCACTCACCATCCTATCCCTTGTCTTCAATCAATGATGCAAGAAAAAAAAAGGGGGGCATAACTTTAATTTTTGAAAGGTTACTTACATATGGCTATGAAATCAAAACTAGATGTTAAAAGGTTCTCAATATGGTAATCCATGGCACAAAAATTTAGATAAATAAATATTTTCTCTTCTTTGGAGGCATAAAAATTTTAATTTTTCCATTCTAAAGATCCAATATTAACCATGATTTTTGTAATCCATTGGACCTATAAATGATTCTATAAAGTTTTGTTTTAGTTTTTTGCCAAAGATAACTTTGATAATTTTCAATTCCTGTTTCTGTAATCATACTCATACTGTCGAATTAGTGATTATTTTTCAATTTTGTGCTTTGTATTAACTGTGTATTACTTTTGTCATAAATAAAAACAATTATATGTATATTTTTTAAATGTGAAAATATGCCAACAAAGTATATTGGATTACCATATTTTCTCGTGTATAATGTGTACTTTTTTGCCCAAATTTGTGAGGGAAAAATAAAGATGCACATTATACATGGGTAGTACTAATTCTGTTTCCCTGAAAATTTGGGCCAAAAATATGGGTGTGCATTATACACAGGAGAGCATTACACGGCAAAATGCAGTAATTCCTTTAAAAACAAGCTTAAGAGTATAGGAATACATTTCATTTCATTTCAGACCTACTTTAGTTTCCCAAAGAGAAATCCTTGAACTTCATTTGTTTCAGTCTCATCTTCTACAGTACTATTAGTTATGGCTATATTTTGGAAACAAAAACAAAATCAAACAAAAATATTTTCAGACTGGGAAAGAAATATGTAATTGAATATTAGAAGAACTCAAAATGAAATTAAATTCCATTTGTTTTACCTTATTTTTTCTTCATAAATCAGCTTAATGATACATGCAAATACACATGCTTGTATACACATGAGTGTGATCTGTCTTTTTATTTTTATTTATTTATTTTTTATTTTTTTATTTTTTTTTATTGTTAGTTTCAGGTGTACAGAACAATGAAACAGTTACCCTTTTCACCCTCACAAAGTAACAACCCCCCTCCCCCCATGTA
>NW_017731757.1:648164-653805 GCF_001890085.2 Hipposideros armiger | reverse complement strand
CGGATCCCACGTATGAGGGCCAGTGACACTGCCCTCTACAGCTAAGATGCTGAACAACAACTCAACCTGGAGCTGGGCTGCCATGAGTCGCCAGCGACGGCGTAGGCTGCAGCCCCTGTGGTAGTGAGTTGCCATGGGCTACTGTATGTAGCCAGCAGCCAGCGTGAGCGGCCAGCAGCCGCGTCCAGAAGCCTGCGACTGATCTGCCTCGCCCGGGAAGAGAGCAATTGGGCTGGTGAAGCAACGTCCTCCACAACTAGACTGAAGAACAAAACAGCAGCAACTTGTCTGTTCCCCTTCCCCCAATTCCCCACCGCTGTTTCCATTCCCCAATTCCCCAATAAAAATCTTAAAAAAAACCAAAAAGAAAAAAACTAACCAACCTACTTCATCTAAACAATCCATAGGCTTCTCCTATCCCACTTCAAAAAAGAAAAGAAATCCATCATCCTAGTTTTACTATAAATCAATAATTTAAACAAAGCTTCCTAAGGTAGTGTTACCAATGAGTTTCTGGTTTACTGAGATCCGAATCCCCTTTGTCCCTCAGACATCCCGTCCCAGCCCCCACCCCAGGGATCAGGGGTGGCTGAGCACATCATGGGCCAGTCTGAGCTCCTGGGTCAGCCACCAAGAGCCATAGGCAGCTTTGTCTGCTGTTTCAGTGTACCTTATGTTATCATTTTTAAATATGTTGCCAAAATTGGTTGGTAAGTCATTGGATATAAGTTTGATGTTTAAAGAAGATTTTGAGAGCACAATATTAAATATATTTCTTTCTGTTTAAAATTAAGTTCCAAACTAAGGCGATATATGTCCACCCCATTCCTGCCTCAAATTAACACGAGTAGAATTATAGTCATGAAATTTTTTAAAAAGCAAAAGTATGTAAATCTCCAATTTTTCATTCTACTCAATTACAGAGAAAAAACTTACTTTTAATTTGGGTATCATCCAATGCTTTGTATTCCGTACTCTTAATTGCTAGCTCCACACCGTAGCCAGATAAGTACATTTTCTCTGAGGCTGGTTTCTGTTCAAACACATTGATTTGAAAACAAGAAAAATATTTAGTCAAACATCATCTTTTCAATTCAGTATGGTGTATTGGGATATTAGAGTAAATTACTAATAATGAGCTTTTTAAATCACTGTGAAAATTATTTAGGGGATATTTATACTCTCTCTAGATAGTCTATCAAGGAACCAGAATTTGGTCAATGACGACTTCTCTACTTTCTAAAAACTTTGTAATGACTATACTGTTTTAATTACTCTTTCATAATGAAAAAATATCTGCTCTTTTTTTGTTACACCATGGTAATTTTCCCATCTCTCCCATGAGTTAATTAACAAAGAATACAATACAATCAAGTTTCAACAGAACTATATTGCCTTCGGGAACTACACAAGATTTGCTAAATCAGCAAATGCTATTCATTTGCTACTTGTCTATACGTAGGACAACTAGAGTATTGCCAAAAGAAAATATTGGAAAGTAAATGCAAAAAAAAAAAAAACCCCAAAAACAAACAAACAAAAATCCTTAGTGTCTTGAAGAAACTAATTAAATTTTTCTCCATGTTTCTCAATTAAAACATACCAAATGCCATAAAATAATATCTATTCTTGCAATGAGGGGCAACAATTGCCTAAAACTGGTTGTCTGAAGTATTTATGATCAGAATTTTGGCACCTCATTTACCCTTTCTATAAAGGGCAAATATAAAATGTACTTCTAGAGATTACCCTATCAAGGAAGAGAAGTCACCATACTTTTTCAAAAGGTAAGCAAGCTGAACGACATACATAATATTTTTGAAGATGTCTATAGTTCTTTCCAGCTTCTGCACTGAAATTCTTAAATCAGTTTTGCTATAATCATAATAATTTGGCATGTTCTTTCACAGGTTAGGGAACCAGTTTAACCTAGTGCTCAGTAAATTCCTCTGGCGATGTTATACGGCTTTGCTTAATTCAGGTTTGCACAGGGGCAGTTTTGCAATCCTAAACATGATAGAGGAAGGGGTAGAAATCGGAGGGGAGAACCTTAGTAACATATTACTCCTTTTATTGTCTCCTTTCCTCCCTAAACTTCTCCCTCAGCGTGAAAAATAAGTATATGACCAGAGTGACTATTCCTAGACTGTTCCATTTTTAAATAAGATGATGTGAGAATTAGTTTCAGATATGCAGACAGGAATTTAACATTGCTGCCCACACTAAAATTTAATTTGCTAATTTTTCAGGCATATGCTATAATGAAAGATAGCATGAGAAATGTAGGTTGTTTATAATTATAGTAATCTGACAAAGTTGAAAATCTTTTAAACAGTTTTCAATTTCATACAGCTCAATTTAAAAATACATTTTGACTATCCACTCAAAAGGCAATCAGTTGGTGGCTAAACAAACCAAAGCTCTAAGCCCACATATAGTTAAAATTATAAAAGAAATGCAATTTCACATAACCAATTTCCATTATCAGTTCTGGAATATTATTAGCTTCTCAGTAATAAAGATAAATACTTATTAAATTCATATTTACTTTCTCCATTTGGAAATGTATTAATATAAAATTTGAATGGTAGCTTAATAAGTTTAGATTTGCAAACCAAAAGTGCTCATAGGCTAAATCAACTGGTGAGAAAAATCTTTATTCATTTTTCTATTTCTTCTTTCCCCATAAAAAGGCATCTGTTCAAAAAGTAGCATAAATAAGTCTATTTTTATTAGAATTACATGTTGACTAGATTTATAATATGACTATTTTGATTGTACAATATGTTGCTCATTAAATAGAAGGCGATAATTTGATGCTACAAAGTGCCCAGAAAGTTGGCTAGTATGATTTCACAGAGGATATTTAATAGTCACATTCTCCAGAGAAAAACTGGGACAGATTCTCAGTAGATGAGTATACCATACCCTCTGGAGGGCATATTAGAATCACTTGGAAGAAATTTTTTAAAAAGATAAACATATACTTCCATCTCCCACTTCCATTACTATTCTGATAAAACTGACATATAACATTGTATTAGTAAGTATACAACATAACAATTTGATATATGTGTATATATATTATGAAATGATTACCACAAGAAGTTTAGTTAATATCCATACCTTAGTTTTTTTTCTTGTGATGAGAACTTTTAAGGACTACTCTCTTAACAACTTTCAAATATATCATACAGTACTGTTAACTATAGTTACCATGCTGTACATTACATCCCCAGTACTTGTTTATCTTATAACTGGAAGTTTTTTTCTTTTGGCCACCTTCACCCATCATCGCTTCCCCACGTCCCCTGCAATCACCAGTCTGTTATCTTCTATGAGTTCAATTATTTAGGTTCCACATATAAGTGAGATCATACAGTATTTGTCTTCCTCTGACTTATTTCACTTAGCAAAATGCCCTCAAGGCCCATCCATGTTGTCACAAATGGCAAGATTTCATTCTTATTTAAGGCTGAATAATATCCCGTCTCTCTCTCTCTCNTGCCCTCCCACCCCCAATATCATGCTTATCTATTACAATTCCATTGAATCCGTTCCCACTCTCTACTCCATGTCCCGAGACTATATGTATATATAATTATAGTTGACATACAATATTATTCAACATCAGCTTCAGAAATACAATGCGGTGATCTGTCTTTTTAAATGGGCTTGATTAAATATCTAACCACAATAAATGCTCTACAGATTATTTCATAGTCAAGTTTTATTTTATAACCACAATGATAAATTAAAGGGCCTGCAACCAATCTTGGGTTTAGATCTTAAGCCAGGCAAGAGACCCAAACCCTAACAAATACAGGAATTCTTGCATATTTCTGAAGCCTTTAAAGTTAATCAAGAAATCACTAGAAAGATACCAAAAATCATGGTCTCAAAGAACAAAGATGTAATATTTTATATTCGTTTCTTTTCCCCCTCCGTTCTCCTCCTCTCCCCCTCCATTGTCCTTTACTTACCAAATAATTACAATACACAGTGTGGTAAAGTAGTACATGTGAAGAGTAACTGGGATTATGTGAATCTGTGACCTCTTACAGCATGGGGCTGTTCTCTGTCACAGTGTATCAGAGCTCATCAAGAACATTTCTCCCTTCTTACTTTTCTGAAGGTCTGGATCTCTAGGACTACAACTAAAAACCCTGGGTACTTTGATCTACTCTTTCTTTCCTTCTCATTCATTCATCAGGCAAACATTTATTGACTGCTTACTATGATGCCTGATGCCTGCTGGGAGAGACACCAGGGAGAGGCACAAAACACACGAACTCTGCTTGCTGGAAAAGGAGACAAATAGACAATTTTAATAAAGTGTGTAAAGCTTTTCTGAAAGAAAGCACAGAATATATTGGCTATAGAAAAGGGAAAACCATCCTCTTGACAAAGCAGTAAGATGGACAGCCATCTTAGAGATACTGACATATGTATCTTAAAAGATGAGTAGATCTTAGATGAAATGGAAGAGATGGGAGAAAGGAGCAAGGTTTCAGGCAGGAAGAATAGCACATGCCAAGGGATGAAAGTACTGTATAGAGGTCATAAAGGCTTGGCCTGGGGCCAAATATGGAGGTATCCAGGGAACAGAAAATCATTCTGTACGATAGTTTAGTGTTACAGGACCAGAGGGTACCAACGAGAAAGGGCTGGGGGGGAGGGGGGGGGATAAGGCAGAAAGAAGCCAGAGTGTGAAGAGCTTTTTTTGCTATGCTATGGTGCTTGAATTTAGGAGGGAGGTTACTGGGAGCTACTGAGTGATTCTAACCAGTGGAGTCCCAAAGTAAGATTTTCATCGTAAGAAATTCAATCTGCAAGCACTGTGGAGAATAGACTGATTAATGTATTTTGGGGGGTTAGGAGACCTACAGTACTGAAGACGAAAGATTAGAAAGAAGGCCAGTTAGAAGCCTGATCCATGTGCACAGAGGGAAAAGGGAACAGAGCTAAACGAGTGGCAACTAGAATGGAGAGATCTAGTCCAAACATGTAAATGGGTGACAACAGAATTTAGTGTGTAATTTGTAATACAGATAATACATGTGATCACCTGACTTTTTAAAGAAAATTCTACAAGCCCAAGGATAGCTAGAAAACGCCTTGTTACTATCATGACTATTAAATAAGATACTAAATTAAAAAGCATTGCAAACCTATATAGAAGCTATAAAATACATGAAATCTGGAATTATTATTTCCACTATACTTTTCCAGTAACTCTCTGACAGGGTTTAAAGCACAGTAATATAGATCTTTATTTAAGCACATTCAGTAGGAGTGGCCAGAGCTAAGTCTGTGGTCAGGGCAGGGCCTCCAGGACCAGGACTATTTCCTGAAGAGAAAAACAAAGTTGAAGCAAAAGCCACATCTGACAGCATATAAAAGGATTAATTTAAAACTTTTTTTTTAAGATTTTAAAACTCTTAATCAAGAATCAGGTATAAATAAATTTCTGATGAACCAGGTAGTAAAAGATTTCCATAAGTATCTGAAACTTTAGCATTTTGGTCTTGAGTCCTTTATCTAGAGCATGTATTTAGTAAACAGAACTATAGGCTGACTGGTTTGTAGATCAAAACTAACCAACCTAGGGGCCGGCCGAGTGGCGCGATGGTTAAGAACT
>NW_017731757.1:642873-644982 GCF_001890085.2 Hipposideros armiger | reverse complement strand
TGGACAAATAGGGAGTTTCCATAATTTGGCAATTGTAAATAATGCTGCAATGAACATGGGGGTGCCGATACCTTTATCGAGACAGTGATTTCATTTCTTTTGGATATATACTCACAAGTAGAATTGCAGGATTGTATGATAGTTCTATCTGTAATTTTTTGAGGCAACATCATGTTTTCCATAGTGGCAGCACCAATTTACATTCCCAATGGTGCATTAGGGTTCCCTTTGCTCCACATCCTTGCCAACACTTATCTCTTGCTTTCTGATAACAGCCATCCTAACAGGTGTGATGTGATATCTCATTGTAGTTTTGATTTACATTTCCCTGATGATTAGTGATGTTGCACACCTTTTCATGTACCTGTTGGCTATTTCTGTGTGTCCTTTAGAAAAATGTCTATTTAAGTCCTTTGTTCATTTTTTAATTGGATTGGTTTGGGTTTGTTATTTTTTTAACTATTGAGTTGCATGAGTTCCTTATATATCCTGGATATTAACACCTTATCAAATATATGATTTGCAAATATTTCCTCCCATTCAATAGGTTGCCTTTTCATTTTGTTGGTTTCCTTTGCTCTGCAGAAGATTTTTAGTTTGATGTAGTCCCACTTGTTTATTTTTGCTTTTATTGCCTTTGGTTTTGGTGTCAAATCCAAAAAGTCATTGCCAAAAGCAATGTCAATGAGACTTCTCTCTGTTTTTTTAAAGAAGTTTTATGGTTTCAGATTTAATGTTTAAGTCTTTAATACATTTCAAGTTACTTTTTGTGAGTGGTGTAAGAAAGGTCCAGTTTCACTCTTTTGTATGTGGTATTCCAGTTTCCATTACTATTTATTGAAGAGACTATTTCCCACATGGGAGTATTCTTGGCTCCCATGTCACATATTAGTTTATCGTATATGCATGGGCTTATTTCTTGGCTCGTTATTCTGTTCCACTGATCTATGTGTCTGTAGTTACACCAATATCATACTGTTTTGATTACTAGCTTTATAATATATTGGGTTGTAGGAAAAGTCATGACGTATTTTTTCTGTTTTGTTGTAAAAATGCGTCATGACTTTTCCGACAACCCAATAGTTTGAAGTCAGAAAGTATGATGCCTCCAGCTTTGTGCTTCTTTCTTAAGATTGCTTTAGATTTTAAAGCTGGTGCAATTAAAATGATGTATTTGTGTAGAATAGATATGCACATTATTGGAACAGAACAGAAAGTCTAAAATCAAGCATGTCTATATGAAAACTTAGTATAAGATGGTTTAGAATAAAGACTTACCTGTTCAATTAGTTATGTGGGGACCAATGATTTTCACACGAAAAAACTAGAATTATATCTCTACCTCACAGCATATTCAAACACATTCAGATGGATTAAGGACCAAAACATAAAGAACAGCATTTTAATTCTTACAAGAAACTATAGGAAAATGTCTTTATGACATTGTGAAGAAAAACCATTAAAGAAAAGTTGGATTAATTCGACTATAGAAAATTAATATTTGTGCTGAACAAAAATGTCATAAATAACTTTTTAATACAAGAAAACTAGAAATACACTAACAGATATTTGAAAAGTATAGAAGAAAAGATTAGTATTCAAAATACATTGTAAAAATCTGTAAATGAGGGGAAAAAAAACCCTAAAGAATCCAATATAAAAACAGGCAAAAGATACAGATAGGCAACTAACAAGTATATCTGTAATGCTTTTTATTAAATTTTTTATTAAAATTTATTGGGGTGACAATGGTTAGTAAAATTATATAGTTGCAAGTGCACAATTCTGTAATACATCATCTATATATCACATTGTGTGTTCACCACCAAGCCATATGCAAATTAGTAATACTCTGGGAAATGCAAACTACAACACTTTTTCTATGTTGGGACTATAGCAGTAATAAAAGCCAAGTCCTTCCTCCAATGGCCATTATATTCTAGCATGTGCCTATGAGAGTTTAAATGCATGTGTGTGGTAGGGAGACCACTTCATGGATGGTGTAGAGGCCTGACCACTGCTCTGTACACCTGAAGCTGCCGTTGAATAATATTGTATGTCAACTATAATTTAAATATATATATATATATATATATATATATATATATA
>NW_017731757.1:627703-642253 GCF_001890085.2 Hipposideros armiger | reverse complement strand
CCCAATTCCCCAATAAAATCTTAAAAAAAAATTTGAGCTATAGTACAAAGTGCTATAAAGTTATTAAAACAGAATGATGTGATAGTGTGATAGCAATGAGAGGTTGAGAGAGTAGGGGATAATTCAACACATTCGAACAGAAACTTGAATAAGTAGTCAGCTGTCCAATGAACCAGGGTTAAGACCATTCCTACACCAACCACGCTTACATCATTGTATCAAGTAAATCAGATTTCCTCATCATAATGCATTTTCATTAAAAGTAACTATTTATGAATCCTAATATTGTACACATTTTATTGCATAATGATTTTGTTCTTTTATCCAAGTTTTAAATCTGGTCCAGACGTAAGGGGACAATACATAAACATGATACCCCCAGAAAACACACAGAATCCCAATATATTTTTCCATATAAAATTTGCATTTGACAGTTTTGTTAATTTTTTAAAAATCTTAAATAGCTGTCCTGATGGAAATTATGTGAACTCTAGTAAGGAAATTATCATAAAATGTATTTTTTACAGCCAAAATAACCTTGAATAAAACAAACATATACCTGAATATAATGGCGAAGAACATACAGAATTTCTCCAATGTGAGCTTTTTCAGACAATACTGTGTGAAATTTACCAAATACTCTGGTACCCATTTCTGCATAGAGAATTACCACTGGTAAGTTCTCTTTGTTTGTAGGAAATTTATGGTCTCCTTTAAAAAGATAAGGTCTGGGCCTAAAATGAAAACACAAACTTTTAAAAGAATTGAAAGTAAAGAGCATATGAGAAATATATCATGATATTCTATAATTTATGCTTATCAAAGAACTTACAGGGGCAGGAGGGTGGGGATATGGGAATAAAAATAAAAGAAAACAAAACTCATGCTCTTACCCATTATAATATGATACTTGAGACAAGTTTTGTACAATACAATTTACACCATCACTGTTACTGGATGATGTAATAAAACACAAAATCATAAGAGTTCAATTAGAAAATAAAATATTTAAATGAGGTTATTAATTCTCTCATATATACAATAATTGTAAAAGAGGTAGACAAGAGAAATATGTATATGGCCTGAGGGAGCCAGCAAAAAAAAAATAGATGAACACAGCAACTTTTAAGTTGCTTTCTATTGATTTGCTTGGGTTTCATAAACTAGATGTGTATAGGATTCTTTTTCATTTATCGACATATAACAAAATTTAAAGCATGTTTATATTACATCCTATCTTATTATATGCTTATATTGTTCTGTATGTAAGGAAAATTAATTTGTAGTCAGAAGTAGATAATATTTTCTTTACATTTTTAACTCTCCCATCATGGTTACAACGTTATTGTATGCAGTAAGAATGAGAATTCCCAAAATCATAATTTAAAAGGAAACTGAGTATTTTTATCCAGAAGTATAATTTTAAATATGAAAAAATAAAATACAATATTACATTAATTATTTGAGATAAACTGAAACTGATAAAATCTTTTGGTGATCACCACTGTATGATATTCTATAGAGAAACATTCCTATAATATTTATGATAAACTCAGAGACATACTTTCTACAATGAACTATGGTAAATAAAATAACTAATTATTCAGTTTTCTGACATGGCTGGAAAGCTGTACATGTATAGATTATATCTTCTATTAGAGAGAAACTCAAATTTCTATTTTGTTCAATTATTATAGAATAAGGATTGCCAGTAGAAATAACTTAACTTTTACATTTAAAATGGATAAATGACTATTGGTCCTGATAACTGACTTAAGTTACTATAAATCAAAAGCACTCAAGTATTCAATAAAACTTCTTAATTAACAGAATAATGAAAACGTCCCATTAATTATTTGGCTTAAAGTTTGTGATATTACTTGACATCAGTATGGAGTACTATGTTTATTTCAGGTTTGTGAAATTATAATCAAGTGTCTTTGCAGTGGTTTACAGTTTGGTTCTGATAGTACGTATGCATACTCAACTACTTTTTTATTTTAATAAATGTTTTTTTGAAGTATAAAAGTTTTACATGGGGGGGAGAGAAAAATAATTTTCTTCCTACCTTTTTAAGTTCTGACTGGACTAATAATTAAATTAATATGAGGCAGGTTAACAGGAGAGAATGTCAAAATGTATTCTGTAAGTCCATGCAGAAGTACCATATGAATATGGACCCGAAAGCAGACTGGGCAGTTACGGCACACAGATGCCATCCTGAGCTAGGGACGGGCGGGGCTGATGCTTCAAAGGGCAGGAAGGTCATTCACACGGAGATAGAAAAGCAAATATTTGGTAAATAAATGTTTGCTGGGCCATCTCTAATAATGGGACACAGAGAAGACTTTGATGAAAATGGCCTTGCTCAGTTCCTCCCTGTCTATCACATTTAGTTCATACTAAACTATAGTTATCTATGATAATAGCTCCCTTCCTGGAGTAGGTCCTCTGTCTAAATTCTTTTAGGCAGTTCCAGGAAGGTCAAAGGTTCTTTCTGAGCTTTTTGTTTCTTAAAAATGACCAGCTTAAAATAATATCCCAAAAGGTATATTTTGGGATGGCAAATTTTGCTTCCCCTTATACACATTCATTCACTTTTATCTGATTTAATTACTAACATTTAACACAAGATATGATTTCTGAAATATTACTGTCAATGTTTAGGTATTTGAAACATGAAACAAATCAAATTTTATCAGTCTCAAATAATATTTGACTTCACTATTAATCTCTTCTACAACAGATGAAGAGATACAAATGTGCAAAACAAGAGAAACTGAATTAGTTGCCATTCTTCATAAAATCCTATTAATAAATACAAAAAGAATATAACAGTAAAATCATACTTCACATTTAAAAAGAGAAATGAAAGAATCTTAAACTAGGTGAAATTATTGAAATCATTCTCATTTTCACTGATTCCTTGGAACTCAAATGGCACAAATTCAAATAGATTACCATCAAAAATTGATTTTTACCAAATCAGTACTATAGAAGTACATTTAGTAATTTAAACAAGGTATCATATGTATATATATGTATATATACATATTTTTTAAGGTCTTATTGGGGAATTAAGGGAGGGGAACAGCATTGGATAATCGGGGAAGGGGTACAGAAAAGTTGCTGTCCTTTTGTTCTTCAGTCTAGTTGTGGAGGATGTCACTTCACTGGCCCATGTTGGTATTATCATTGCGCTCTTGAAGCAGATCGGTTGCCAGCCACTGGACGGCCACTCACGGCGGCTCTTGGCAGCTCACACCAGCTGCTGGCAGCTCACGTTGGCTGCCAGTCACTCACGGTAGCTCACAGTAGCCCTCTGCAGACTCACTGCAGCCTACGCCATCGCTGGCGACTCACGGCAGCCCAGCTCCAGGTCAAGCTGTTGTTCACCATCTTAGCTGTAGAGGGCGCAGCGTCACTGGCCCTAATGTGGGATCCGAACTGGGGCCCTGCTGCTCAGAGCTGGCGTCTCAAGCCAGCTCTTAACCAATGTGCCACTTGGTGGGCCCCAGGGTATCTTATATTTTAATATTAGTATGAAAGGTAATATTTTCAAATAATTTACTATTGCTGGTAATTGGAAAAGCAGCTAATGAAACAATGCTAGTAGATCAATCCTGAGGTTGAATATAAAAGCAAAAATTAGAAGAAATGGAATAGATTTTCCAGAGGCAAAGGTAAGGGCTTGTCTACCAGTTGTTCGTGAGTCTGTAATAGAGAGCACCTTCCTGCACCCATACACACATACCTTTCAAAGTTTGTTACTATTACTTCAGGAACTGGTACATCATAGGTTAAAAAAAAAATTACCCTACACCCATAGAGAATTACTGGGTAAGAAGGAAATAGTCTTTAAAAATTGAATAGGTTACATTTGAAAATAGAAATTTTCACTTATTGAATTGACTCTTATACAGGAAAATAATACAAATTAGCAGTGGTGAAAATATTAGAAATGGGCCGGCTGAGTGGCTCAGTTGGTTAAGAACGTAAGCTCTGAGCAACAGGGTCACCGGTTCAATTCCCACATGGGCCAGTGAGCTACGCCGAGCTGAGCTGCCGATGAGCTGCCAACAGGTGGCAGGATGGTCAGCTAGTGAGAGCACGTGCTCCTAACAACAAGGTTGCTGGTTCTACTCCCGCATGGGATGGTGGGCTACACCCACCCGCAACTGAAATTGAACACAGCACCTTAAGCTGAGAGGCTGAAAGCTGCCGTTGGGAGGCCAGATGGCGACTGGACTTGGAGCTGAGCTAGCTGCACCCCCCACAACTAAGACTGAGGAATAACAACTTGGCTGTTTCCCTTCCCCAATTACCCAATAAAAAAAATTAAAAAAAAAAACCACATTAGAAATGAAGTGTAAAACATAACCAACTGTCTTAAGAACAATTTTGAAGTATGTGCTAATTTTAAATCATACACTTATTTATCTAGTGATTCCAGTTTTAGAAATTTACCTAAGACAATACCAAGGTAACTATATAAAGATACATGTATAAGGACATTCAATTAGGTAGTGTTTATAGTAGAAGAAAATGTAAAATATCTTATATCTATCAGAAAGGGTCATATAATTAAATGTACTTGTTAATTCAACTATTATACAATTCATTTGATAAATATTTTTGAGCATCTACTATGTGTCAGGTGGAAATACAACAAACAATATATACTGGTCCTGCTGCACAATGACCAAGCATACCTGTATTTATATTTATTTATGTGTAAGGCATGTAAGGATGTATAATTTATTGAGGGAAGGTTTTAAGATATCCTTTAAAGTACAATTCCATGTTGGTTAAAATATACATATATATTTACATGTTCATATATGCATTAAAAAAGAAGAAAAGAATATACCAAACTGTTAACAGAATTATGGGTCATTTTGCCTATCTGCTTTGCATTTTTCTGAAGTATCTGAATACTTTTATAATGACCACATATAATTTTTTTTTTACTTTAAAAGTACACTTACCATTTTAGACAAAAAGTTTAAAGTTACAAAAGATGAGGGGCATGCTGACTTGAAGTGGCATTTGGAGAGCAGTCCCTATTCACTACATTTCCCAGAATCTCCAAATAATATTTTCAGACACAGAAAAAGACAAAAGCTCTTAAATGAAGTTGAAAGCTAATATAAATCTTAAACATAATTTGGGAGCAAAATCTACTAACTATAAAATTTACGCAGTTTAATTTAGAATCATAATTGATGGTCAGCCTTACCACTTAAAGCATAAAAGCTTACAACTTGAAACACAATATACTAGTCAAAAGGAAAGCTGGAACGATTCTTGTCCCAGGGTTCAAAGATCCCTGGTTTGGATCTGCCCAGATCCAAATAATACACTAAAATGTGATTTATATATCTGGGAGAAAGTAACAGCAATCATCACCATTGTAAATGCGTATAACTTTGTCCCCTTGCTTCCAACAAGGAAATAAAATTTACTATTAAGGAGCTTTTTAGAAAAATAGTACATGAGAATATCACAAAGGCAACTTTGATGCCCTAAGTGTGTTATGATTGAGGAGATAAAAAAGGAAAATAAACCAAATGTTTAGCTCAACCAAAGGCAAGAGACTCAAATAATGAATGCAAAAGGTAATAAATTAGAACAATGGCAAAAAAAAAAGAGAATAAATTCTATCAGTCATTTCTTTAAAAAAACAGAAAAATCTAATCTGAAAAAACTGAAAGAAAATGAAAACTGAAGAAAATTTAGCAATGAGAAACATCTACAGAGAGGGAAAATATTAAAATATTTATATTACCATAAATACATATGCAAATACATAAATCATTTATGCAAATAAGAAAAAGCAGCCAACCATTGGTCAATATTGATAGTATGTCATAAAACAAGGATTATGTGACTAAGGTTCACAAAAAGAAAAAAATGTATTAATCTAATGCTTCTGTCAGGCGAGGGAATTTTATTTTACCCTACTTTACAAGCTACCAAGTTGCCTTTTCCTGTTTCATGGGTGCTGGCAGAAAACATGAGATTTCTAGGTCAGAAACAGAAAACTTTACTACTAACTGCACACAAGCAGCATGAGCATGTTTGCATTGGTCCCCCATGGTCCTCACATTCCATGGGGTGAAATGGAACCACAGATGCTACAATGCTAATCCCTGTATTCATTTGTATAAAACACTTGGGAGAAGTAAAAACAAAGGTTTTGAACAATACATTCTAAAAATGCAACTCTATATTATTGTTTTATTATTAATTTTTTATTTCCAAGGTACATATTTCAATTTATATTTAAAGAGATATAGTCCGAATAAGTCCATAGTTCTATATGTTTACTGTTTATATAAAACTTATCTATTTTATGGTATTTTATATTCTAAAATCACAAGCTAATCAAGACAAAATACTGAACATACTTATATATTTTAGAAAAACAACTCAGATGACCATCTCATACATATGCAGCTTTTCAATATACAGCACATTCTTTAGCATACAATATCCTAAAATATTAAAATTTTGTATTATAAAAAATGTCTGGTCTTTTGACCCTCAACTCTTTATAAACCACATCTTTCACTATAGGCTATCCTTCATTTACCTTGAAGTGGCCTTCTTCAGCAGCTTTTTAATCTCATTAATTTTACAGGTGTGTTTTTTATGGATAACCACAAATGCATCACAACCATCTGGTGGTGGTGGCTCATCAGCTGCAATCTAAGATTTCAAAGGTTATATTTAGCTACAGTAGTTGATAATTGCAATATGATTTTAAAAACTTGCACGTTACTTTGATTAAAATAACTCATCAACTACTATTGAGTTATTGCTCTAATTAAAGTAAAAAATATCTATATGCAGGCAGAATAAAAAAATTAACAAAATCAACTTTATAGTGAAAAATACATACTTCTAAGTTGTTGAAAATGTTTCATTAAATTAAAATTTCCACTATATGAAAATTCATGTTAATGCTCTGTCCTAATAATTTCCTTATCCCAAATAACTATAAAATTACATAATACATTCAATTATATTATAATCAATAACAATGATAATATAATCAATGGCTATTATAAGTTTATAGACCCTTTTGAACTAAAGATATTCACTTAAGATAGATTTATGTACATAGCTAGCATGCTGCTTTGTCATATATATAGTTTGGGTATTTTTACATACCTGTTGAAACATCTGAATAGTTGGAGAGTATGCCCTTATAGAGAGAGCAAACTTTAAGAGATTGATTTGTAAATTGTCTAAGAATTGTCCAGCTTTCTTCAGGATTAAGTTATAATAAGAATACTCTGATTCTATGAAAAGAATTCAAAAGAAAAAGAAATTAGTATTGCATATTAAACACACTGACACATTTCTCTCACTATAATGTGAACTTAATGTCATATAATCATATCTTAAGTTTGGTTATAGATGGTGTTAGAGAAAAATGGAAAATCAAGATCTCTATTTTATTATTAACTTCTTATGGCTCTTCCAGTGAAGCACAAGCGATCAATACAGGCCCAGGTGAAAATAATCTTGCCATTAAAATCTATTTGGTTGTTTCCATGTCCTGGCCACTGTAATTAACGCTGCAATGAACATGTGATGGAAGGAGAACTGACTCTCAGTGGTGAGCACACAATGTGACACATAGATGATGTATTATAGAATAGTACACCTGAGACCTATGTAACTTTACTAACAATTGTCACCCCAATCAACTTTAACAACAAAAAAATTACTTGGAAAATGCCAGCATATCAGACCAATTCACTCCAAGGTTGTGGGGTTACAATACAAGAATAAGACACAGGCCCTATTTAAAATGTAAGAGGAGACTAAGAATAGCATTAAAAATTTAAAGAATAATATGACTGTTAATAAATTTTAAATTGCATGTATGAATACATTCTACCAAGATATAGTACACATAGCCAAGTGTAATTAGTGTGTCCAGAATATTTTTGGGGACAGAATTTGAACCAGATCTTAGAAAATAAGAGAAATGTCTTCTTGTCTGGAACAAACTAACTTGAAATGCTGGTTCCCTCCTCGAAACCTATCTCCAAAGATTACAAAGACCCAAAAGGATAAATCCTGGCATTTAATTAAACAACTCTTGGACACCCCTAGGGAGCTAGAGATCGTCTGGATGGGAGAGGGCGAAAGAGAACGGCAGCCTAGAGCTGAGGAGAGCCTGGTGGCACTAATGGGAATAAGCAGAAAGAAAACTAATTTTTTTTGCTCTACTTTTCTCTACTGCCCTGGGTGTAATCCTAATCTGCATTATTGCCATTGTGTCAGAGAACTTCAGTACCACTCCACTGCCAGCCAGAGGTGGTAAGGTAACAACAGAGCAGGTCTACAGCCCAGCGGTTACAGGTATCCATTGATGTGCCCCAGACATTCCCTGGTCATTTCTTCTCTCCTTTTCTCCTTGGCACTGGGTTACCAACTCATGGAAACTTCTCATACAAAAGAGCACAGTTGGGGTAGATCCAGAGCAGTTACCCAAAGGTCAGAATTCCCTGATGTGAAAGGGAGGACAAAAGTGGTGTATAACATCAGACACTCTACTTCTGGGAGGAGGAAGAGGATGCTGGCTGGAAGGAAACAGTTTTGGGAGGCAACACACTGGATTGTTGATGGATACAATGTTCACTACTTGTTTAAAAGGTGCTGGGCTCTTGACCCTCGGTTCCTTTCCTTACCACAACCCATTCATGGTGCAGGTGTCCCCTGGCCCTATACATTGCTGTATGAGAACTGGAGCTTGGGGGACCAGCAACAATATGTGAACATTGTGATTACTGCTTCTGCTTTGAGTAGTGAAGTCTTTTGTCTCTGACCCAGGGGTCTTGTGTCTTCGGTCAGCATCCATGAAACGCATCTGCTAGCTTGCAAGTAGGAAACAAGCTCAGACCCTTTACAGTACTTAACAGATTGGACAACAGATGGAATGCTGACAGATACACAGATTTTTGGAGGAGAAAAGACCCAACCCCACAGGACAATTAACAAGATTTGAGGGAAATTCTCGTAAATTGAAATTGGACATACTGACAAAATTGCATGGTCCTCCACTTTTGTTGCCTATTAATGAAAAGAAAGTAAGGAGGAGGTGTCAGGCCCAGAACTGGGCAGCAGATCCAAAGGCATTTGCCTAAATGATGTCTTAGTTGTTAATCTTCTCCACACAAGTAGACTTCTTCACCAATGATTCTGTCAACTTCAAGTCCACACCACTGTGACAACAATTACACAGACCCGTCTTCAGTTAAAGTTCTACCTTCTTCAAACAATAGGTACAGAGATGCACATCTACACTGAGTGAGAAGGAAGGAAATTTGTGACCACGATGGTCAGAAGGATTCAAAATCATTAGAACTTTGGTTTGCCTGGCAGATGAGAGGATGAAATACATAATGCAAAATTACAACCACCTATGATTCAACAACTCCCACAATCCGTCATGCCAACCTTAGATCCTTTCATAGATGACAGTAAAAAGTCTCAGAGTTATTGCAGTGGGTCCTGGCTGATAAAAGAGATCTACAGCCCACTTGGGAGGCTTCCCTTTGGTCAGTTATAATCTTTCAGCTCTGATCCTGGAGTCTCGCATTTCATGTCTTATGGCTGTCTGATGCTTGAAACGGTGGAAAGCTAAGTTTTTCGCTTGCAAGTAGGGTGAAAACTCAGGCCCTTTACAATTCTTGATAAAAAGCTCAAAAATGAGATGACTGAAGCACAGGGGGATATAAAAATAGTTCTGAAAGAACTGAGGAAAGAAGAAAAAATACTAGAAAATATAGGTTAAGTTAGAAGGAACAGAGTAAAAAGATGGCATGAAAAATAGAAAAAAATAATTGGATTACATGCAGGGAAAATGTGAAGAAAATAAAACAGTAATAAAAAAAGGAGAAAATGAAAAAAATAAATTGAAATTAAATGATAGATACAGAAGTCAGGCAAAGATCTAGAATATGTATAATTGTAACCCCAAAGCAGAAAATCAAGGGACTAGAATAGGATAAACAAAGAAAACTATAATCCAAGAAAATGCTCTAGAATTAAAAGGAGTAATGAATCTACATATCTAAAAATAAAGACTCATATTGCATTTAACACTTTTTGGTAAAACTATGGGACTCGAAAGTTAAAAATCTGAAGTATAAAATTCACATATAAACAGTTATGTATGTGAAGAACTCAAGGTCACTATTCCCAGGAGTTATTCATAGAGCATCAACTAGAGAGCAAACTATATATAACCAAGAAATAATTGGAGAAACTACAGCGCAAAGTCTGATGTTGAGCACTGAACATCCTTAATTGCAGAAATAAGCCTAATTAAGGAGTTCAGATCTACAGAAGACTATGTAAATGTACGCTCTGACAATGTAAAAAAATATACCACCAACAAAAACATAACAAAGGGGAAATTAAGTGGAAAGTAAAGTAAGCTCTGTGATTCCTCATAAATATCAGCTGGAAATAAAAGAATATCACTGAGACCAACAAAGCAAGGAGTAGGCGCTTATGTATACTAAGAATATTTATCAACAAAATCAGATGGTGGTAAGGGGAAGAAGAAATCATTACTGCTTGTAGGGGACTAAACAGACAATATTTAAAGAAAAAGGAGGCTAACAACTCAGGGCCTTCACATTTTATTCCTTTGGAATGAAACGCAGGAGGGTAGGGGGTGCATGTTCAGCTAACTCCTATTCAGCAAACCTCAGCTAAAATGTCATTTGTTTTGGACAGAGGTTTCACTGAACTCCCAAGTCTAGATCCTGTTCCACACTCTGATAGGACTGTATACCATGTCCAGATTAATTCCCAAAACTGTACTTGAAAATTATTTGTATAATTATTTGTTTGATGCTGTACTTCCCATTAAGCTATGAACTATGAAGGCAGGAATCTTTTCTATCCTTTCAATTGTACCTTTCCACTCCTGGCATACAAAATAGGCATTCAATACATTTCTGGAATTAATATTTAAGAATTGGTTTCTTCATTCTAGGCAATAATACTTTCCCAATCCAGTAATTTTAAAGAGATGTCATATGAGAATAGGTAGGCTCATTCACTCCTACTTCTTTAATAAACCATAGGTGATTTCTCTGAAGTTATGGTGCATTTCCCCCCAAGAATCAAAAAATAATGCAAGACTCACTGTCTACAGTAAAAGCGACATAAAATAAACCAAAGAAGAGATGCTATCTCAAAAACTGATCTTTAAAAAGACATAATATCTATAGGGCTAACAAGCAAATAGCCAAAATTAATGAATTAACACAACTGAATATGACTACATCAGCCAAAAGGGGATTGGTCATCCATGAAAACAGAGAAGAGAGGCAACAGAAACAAATGTGAGCAGTGCCTGACAACAGACATCAAATTTTGTTAAGGTCACTGTTAAGGCTGTCTTTAGTATAGTAATGGATGTAGGATTCCGGGGTTTATAGAAAGTAAACATCTGTAATTTAGTCTTAACTTGCAAGATCATCTCAATCATGAGATGGATGCATTGGGCTATTTCAGCTGATGTTTTAAAATTACTACATCCATGCTCACCAACTAACCTGTTGATAATGATTTTGCCCTTTCAATGTCATTCATCTGCAAGTTCACCTTTTACTTGACTTTTGCCAATTGGGAATATACATAAATCACTTGCATCTTAAAAAATAAAAAAGCAGCAGCAGCCTCCACAGTCAGCTACTGAGTCATCTTATTTTCTTCATAGTCAATCTTGAAAGATTTAACATTTCTTATCTCTACATCCTCAACTTCTACTCCTACTTCAACCTACTATAGTTTTCATTATCATAGCAGTGAAATTGTTCTCATAAAAGTCACCAATTTTCCGTTGTTAAAAGATCAATATTCATATTACATGATCTGTCTACGGTATTTGATAACATCTATCATTTACCACTTAATATTCTCCAGGCTTTTATACATCACACTTTCTAGGTTTACACCTACCTCTATGGGTACTCGTTCTTATATTGTGCATTCTTCCTTTGGTTATTTCTTTTTTTTTAAATCAATATTTCATTTCTTTTTATTGCTGAATAGTATTCTCTTGTATAGCTATACCACATTTTATTTATCCATTCATCAATTGGAAGGGCATTTAGGTTGTTTCCACATATTGGCTATTAAGAATAATGCTCCTATGAATATTTGTGTAGAAGTTTTTCTTTAAACACCTGTTTTTAGTTCTTTTGGGTACATATCTAGTGGTGGACTTGCTGTGTCATATGGAAACTCTCTGTTTAGCCTTTTGAGGAACTGTCTTTTTTTTTTTTTTTTTTTTTACACAAAGCATCAGTATTATTTTCAGGTGTACAACATAGTTACTAGACATTTACATAACTTACAAAGTGATCACCCAATAAATCTAATATCCATCTGACATGGTGCATAGTTATTACAATATCACTGAATATATTCCAATGCTATACTTTACATCCCCATGACTATTTTATAACTATCAATTTGTATTCTTAATTCTTTCCCCTTTTTCACCCATCCTCCCAACCCCCTCCCATCTTGCAACCATTAAAATGTTCTCTGTATCTATTAGTTTATTTCTGTTTTTTATTTTGTTTGTTAAATTCCACATGTAAGTGAAATTATATGGTATTTGTCTTTCTCCGTCTGACTTATTTCACTTAGTGTAATACATCTCTAGGTCCATCCATGTTGTTGCAGAGGGCAAGATTTCATTCTTTTTTATGGCTGAGTAATATTCCATTGTGTATATGTACAACTTCTTTATGCACTCATCTATTGATGGACACTTAGATTCCTTCCATATCTTGGCTACTGTAAATAATACTGCAGTGAACATATTGATGCATTTGTCTTTTCAAATTAGTGTTTTGGGTTTCTTCAGATAAATACCCTGAAGTAGAATTATTGGATTCTTCTTTGTCTCTTGCTATAGTCTTTGTTTTAAAGTCTATTTTGTCTGGTATAAATATTGCTATCCCAGCTTTTTTGTTTGTTTCCATTTTCATGAAATATCCTTTTCCATCCCTTTAGTCTGTGTGTGTCTTTCTATCTGAAATGAGTTTCGTATAGGCAGCATATGTAAAGGTCTTGTTTTCTTATCCATTCAGCTACCCTGTCTTTTTAAAAAAAATTTTTTATTGTTAGTTTCAGGTGTACAGAGCAATGCAATAGTTATCCTTTTCACCCTTCACACAGAAATAACCCCCACCCCCATCTACTGCCCTCCCACCCCGATATCATGCTTATCTATTACAATTCCATTGACTCCATTCCCACACTCTACTCCATGTCCCGTGACTATATGTATATATAACTATAGTTGACATACAATATTATTCAAGATCAGCTTCAGAAATACAGTGCGGTGGTCAGGCCTCTACATGGACTATGAAGTGGTCTCCCTAACAAGACATGAGTCCATCTGGCCCCCTAAAAAGTATTTACAACATTATTGATTATATTCCCCAAACTGTCTTTTCTATCCCTGAGGTCATATTGTAGTTACTGATTTGTATTGTCTCGTCGCTTCCCCTTCTCCTTCATCCCCACCGGCTCCCAACTAGCAACCCTGTTTTTCCTCTGTGTCTCTGAGACTATTTCTGCTTACATTTCTCATTTATTCAGCTTTTTAGATTCCACATATAAGAGAGATCATATGGCATTTGTCTTTCTCTGACTGACTTATTTCACTTAGCATAATGTTCTCTAGTTCCATCCATATCATTGCAAATCGTACTATTTCCTCCTTCTTTGTGGCTGAGTAATACTCCATTGTGTAAATGTACCATAGTTCCTTAATCCAGTTGTCTACCGATGGGCATTTTGGTTATTTCCAAGTCTTAGCTATTGTGAATAGTGTCGCAATGAACATAGGGGTGCATATATTTTTTCAGATTAATGTCTTGGGTTTTTCTGGATAAATACCTAAGAGTGGAAGTGCTGGGTCATAAGGTTTTTTGCGACACCTCCATACTGATTTCCATAGTGGCTGCACCAGTCTGCAGTCCCACCAACAGTGCACCAGGGTTCCCTTTTCCCCACAGCTTCGCCAGCATTTGTTATTTGTTGATTTATTGATGATAGCCATTCTGACCGGGGTAAGGTGGTATCTCATTGTGGTTTTTATTTGTATTTCCCTAATGCTTAGTGAGGTTGAACATGTTTTCATATGCCTGTTGGCCATCTGTATGTCCTCTTTAGAGAAATGTCTCTTCATATCCTCTGCCCATTTTTTAAATGGGTTGTTTTTTTGGTGTTGAATTGCATGAGTGTTTTGTATATTTTGAATATTAACTCCTTATCAGGTATCTCGTTGACAAATATCTTCTCCCATTCAGTAGGCTTCTTTTTTGCTTTATTGATGGTTTCCTTTGTTGTGAAAAAACTTTTAAGTTTGATGTAGTCCCATATGTTCATTTTTTCTTTTACTTCCCTTGCCCACAGGGATGTATCCGTAAAAAGATTGCTCAGGGTAATGTCTGCAAATTTAGACCCTATATTTTCTTCTAGGAGTTTTAT
>NW_017731757.1:541823-626403 GCF_001890085.2 Hipposideros armiger | reverse complement strand
GGCTTCATAGAAAGAGTTTGGGAGCCTTCCCTCCTTCTGGATTTTTTGGAATAGTTTGAGAAGAATAGGTGATAATTCTTTCTTGAATGTTTGGTAAAATTCACTTGTAGTACGGGGCTTTTGTTTGTTGGGAGCTTGTTGATTACTGATTCAATTTCCTTGGTGGTAATCAGATTTTCTGTTTCTGTTTGAGTTAGTTTTGGAAGGTTGTTTGCTTCTAGGAAATTATCCATTTCTTCCTTTGGTTATTTCTTAAACATTGGTGTTATTCAGGGTTGTGCCCTGGGGACCTATTTTATTCCTCATTCTATAACTTTTCAATTACCCTCTGATGTTGTCAACTCCCAAATCCTACCCTTTAGCCTAAATTTCTTTAGCTGGATTAGCCTAAATCTCTTACTCATATATCAGGTTACTGAATATATTCACTTGGATATTCCACAAGCATTTCAAATGTGATACATCCAAACTGCAATCATCTTCCTACTCCAAACTCAGTTCTCAGTTACAAGTAACTGAGTTAGAAATGTCATAACATTTTCTGAAAATCTTTTCCTTTAAAATATAAAAGCAACTTTACTTGTGTAGAAACCATTAAAATCTTCAAGGACTTTGAGAATGAGACTCTTACACGCTGAGCACATGGAGAAGTAAAAATAAATAGGGACTTTGGAGGCAGATAAACCTCAGTTGACATTTCCAACTCACCACACAAAACTACACAGCTTGGGTAAATCATGCCACTTGAAGCTTGAGGCATAAATAAATACATAACTCTGTGGCAGAACTACATAAAATGTTTAAAAAACAGGAATTCAATGATGAAAAAATCTTAATATGCTGGCACATAATGTAAATTGTTCTCACTCAATGGCATAAAATTAGCACCTAAATTCAAACTGTTAAAGTGTTCAATATTTGCAATTTGTTTAAGCAAGTAGATTGCCAGAATTATTCTTCAGTGAAGAGTATTTAGAGAGTCTCGTGGAGGTTCAACAACCTAAAAATTACAAGTAACCGAGGATTTGAAATGTTTCCTCTAGGGTAACATCTTGAAAACAAATCTGGTAAAATCTGATAGTTGTCAATATATTTCATCCCTCATATATACCATTCTTTCCCACATCTAACAAGTTCAACAATGACGCAACATCTGCATTTGACTCTCACCATTATAAATAAATGCAACAGAATTATATTGTCAGTGTTGGTAATTCTTATATAATACAGTTAATTTTAGGTTCAATCCTGAAATACACACACCTGCTACAATATAAGCTTAAAGTAGAACTTAGGTATTCCTGAGCTTATATTCCAACTTTTTAATGATCTTCCACCAGATTGTCCAGGCATGTCGTTTCATGTAGCTATAAAACATGCTGATGCATCTAAGCAACTTAAAATAAGAGTTCAAAATTTACAGAAGTAATTTTCAAGATTGTTGCTTCAGTGAAAAAAACGGAACTGAATAAGACATAAAGCAGGTAGTGAGAAGAGGTTTGGGATCGATATACTGAGGATTTTAGGTGAGGGCCAGGAAAAATGGTTAGATTTTTTTTTTAATCACCATGAAAACTTGACATACTCATGTAGCCTAGTTTTACCTCAGTTACCAAAATGAAAATTGCAAGGACAAATACAAAGCCAATAATTTCCCAAGGATGTGAAAGTAGACTTCTAAGTGGTGAAAGTTCCTCTGTGCATGCCACTCCTGTCTCCTCTTCTCCCTTCTCTATCACCTGTCTAAATCCTGTCATTCAAACTCAGCTCCAGCTGGAAAGGCTGTCCTGGTTTCTCTGAAAAACTGGGTACCTTTGTTTATGTGCTACCATGTTATGTGTATTCCTACTAAAGCTCTTACCACCTAATAGTATTCTTAGCTGTTTTGTTATCTCCTGCATTGCATTATGGAGGTCCAAATGACATAAGTCACATTTATTCATCTTTATATTCTCAGTATCTAAAACTTCTCTCATGCCTCAAATGATTATTAAATAATGAACTTTTCAGTAAAAGTTTTCTGAAAGAGCAAGTTACTTGTTTTGGAAATATTTCAGTTTAAATATATCGTTAAAGGCACGTCTGCTCTATTTTTTGAAACTGTCTCATGAAATCATAAAATTGCTGAACTTCGAGGCTGGATGAGCCAAACAACCTCCAGTAAATAAACACTTAAAACATTCAAAACTGTTGTTTATCTTACATTTACACTCAGAAATTACATAATCATTGTAGTTATATGTTTTCTCTGTTTACAAGGCTAAAGAATTCCCTCTTGAGGGATTACATGTTGCTATCATTTATTCTATTCTCTGTAGAGACAGGAAAATAACCATTCTTTATAATAATTAGTAAGTAACTTTTAGCCTCTGCTGCTAAAACCTATTTCAGTATCTTTAATCTACTGGCCTTCACAAGAAACACATTAATAAACACTTGTTCATTCTAAATATATATATCTATATATATATATATTTAGATATATAGATATATAGATATAGATATAGATATATAGATATATAGATATATAGATAGATACAGATATAGCTATAGATATACACTCTCATATATATTTAAAATAGGAATGAATAACTCCATTTTTTAGATAGTGAAATGAAAGCACATAGGTTACCTCACTTTTGAGGGAAAGTATTAAAAATCCTTTTAAGAGTATTTTGGCAAAAAAATAAAATCAATATTACTAGATGCAACATTAATACTATTTCAAAGAAATCTAGGTAAAAAGAAAACCATATTTCAACAATTTCTCATTCTTCATTGATTATAATGCAATATCCAAACATGGCTAAATATATGAGTTTCCTTAGAATAAAAGTATTAAGCTGTTATATTTTTGGAAATAGATGCTTAAAATAGTTTCCATTAAGGCACCTTTTCAAATTTGTATTCAGATTTATTAATCCCATTAAACCTTTGCCATTAAAAACAATAAGCATATCCAATGTGTACACATAAATACAAATCTTACCAGTTAAAATATGTGTATCACATACCTGTTTGCTTATAAATTGCTAATTCTTTTACAGTGTCCAAAAACTGCCAAAATTTTTCATTACTTTCTTCTGCCATAAATTCACTATTAAAAAAGAAAAGTAATCAATTAATAGATGAAAATGAAAAAGGTTTAAATACTATATACTTCAGAACTATATTATAACTTATGGTAAAAACAAAAACCTATAAAAATTAATGTTAAATTACTGATTTTTATTTACTACAATGCAGAAAGAAAATAAACTGATGATTCTTACCTCAGGTATCATTCTTAGCTTCAAGCATATAATCATGACCAGAACAGACTGCGCAAAAAATTATTTTTGGCTTTGCCTCATTATTAGCTACACTAAAAAAATGGATAATTTTGTTTCTTCATGTGAAATACCACTGAGAAGCAGAATTTAAAGGTAATGAAGAGAGTGTTTTTTAAAGGTAAAAAGTAAAAAAGGTAAATAAAAGGACTTTCTGTTTCTCACAAACAAAAATTGGTTCTATGAACACCTTTAAATCACATTACCTATTATTTTTATTTGGCAATTTATTTGTGTTGACAATCTTTTTATTATTTAAAACAGACAATACCGTAATAAAAAAATTAATAGGAAGTTGGTGTATTTCATTAGGTTTTAGGCCTTGTAGCCCAAAGAAACTTCCATTTTTCTACAGAGTGTAGGTAAGAAAAAATGGCTAAAGCCATGTAAAATCTCCTGGAGATAATTAAAAAAGTGAACGGTTTTTCAGTGCTATACAGAAGACAAGCAGAAGACACCCGAAACAAACAGATTTAACTATTTAAACTAGAAACGGCCACCAAACAGATGGTACAGACTCTTCGTTATCAGCCACCTGATCTTTCCCTCTAGCCTTGGTAAACTTAAACTAATGCCTACTGTAAAAGGAAAATATCGAGGACATCAAAGACACATGCAGAGTAACTAATTCCTGTGATTCTGAGATGATCAATAAAGGGGGAGGAGGAAAAAACTGATTAATTCACCACATAACCATGACAAGTATAGCAATTTAAAGCAATAAGTAATTTCAAAACTACTCTTATTAATGGTGTCCAACTCAATGGCAATAAAAAAAGGAAGCTAAAAGCAGAGGAAACAATGGGAACACTAAAATAGGATGTGCCCTGAAAAGGACAGGGTGGTACAAAACCTCTAGTAAATTAGGGAGCAATACTAATACCTAATTCACTTGACCAAACAACTACGGATATACTCATATACTGTACAACCATAGGTAAAAGACATCTTCCATATGCCGGAATTTATACATACAAATATAATCCTCCAAAATGATCACCTTAAGGAAATACTCACTTGCACTTATTCCCTCAATATATACCACTGCTCTCAGTATTTTGGAACTCTTCCTAAATTACTTTCGGGGGGAAATATGCCAGTAACTCATTATTAATCTTAGAGGAGGAAATATCCTTGAGAGGCCATTTAAGTCAGCTCCTCACCTTCTAAAAGATATTAATTACCTTTAGTCAAAGTTTTAAAAGGGGAAAACCCCCAAAAAACTGGCATTTCCAATTTGTTCACTTGTCCTACATAACATTTAGCTACAAATAACAATGGTTCCCAAAAATTATACTAGAGAGAAAAAAAATATTTCCATAGAGGGTGTTTTTAGATGTACTAAAGAGCATGACAATAAGTGGAATTCCAAAAAATATTTTCACTAAGAGCACCAGTGGAATAAATGCGGTTTAGATGTATAAATTATAGTATATGTGTTGTAAAAATTTAGCCTCATCAGCTTATAATCATCCCTAGTAAATAACACTAAATTATAAATTTCTTTAGGCAGGAGACATACCTCATTCATCTTTATTTCTGACAGAGTACCCATCATGGAGCCATGCTTAAAACAGGCAGTGAAATATTTATACTGAATTAAAAATATATAATATACATATATATGTATTGACAGTAAGAGAAATTCCCAAGAATAATGGTTTCAATAAAAAAACCTGGGTTTCCCAAACAGAAAGCTATTGCTTAAGTTTTGATCTCCCAAGTTCCTTCAATTTACCCAATACTCTTCAATTCTTCCTCTGCCACACTTATTCCCTAGAACTTCTTTGGTTTTCCTAAAATTTTTATTTAAGAGAAACATTAAATACCTGAAGATGAGCAGAATAATGAAGTCTAGAAAACAGAATTAAAAAGTGCAATGATTAAAGAAACTACAGGGTCTAGGTTGCTACACTGTCACAGAGAAGAGTGATTTGGCTCAGAAGGATAAATTTGGCTCAGAAGGATAATGTTTGGACCAGAAGATAAAAGGTATAGTGGGAAAGAGTTTAGTTTATATAATAAAGGACCTGCTAACAATTTATATTTATTCATAACAAAACATAACATAACAGAACACTGAGCATCCTGTCTGAATTACCTAAGCAGAGAACAGGTGCCACAGGTCAGGTATGCTGCAGAGGTAATTCTGATGGTCGTTTGAAGTATACACTACCTTATATATGGTCCCTTCTACTGAATAAACATCATTGAGCACCTACTTCTATTTTCTGAGCCTTGGGGAAAACAAGTATGAATAAGAAATATTTTTGTTGCATCAGTGAGTCCTTAATGCTGTCCATAGGTTCTTGGAAACTGCGACTTTAAGTGAGGTGACATATAACGAAACCAATTTAATTGATATAAACTAGAGTTAAGTTTCTACGGCATATTTCTGATCACAAAAAATCATCAAACTTCTAAATAAAGTCTCAAAACACTTCTAATATTAAACACTGAAATAAATATGAGCTATACAACATTTAAGAAAGATTAATAAAACAAGTAAGATAATTAAGATAATTATTTTCCAACCAGCTTATTCCAGTTCAGGGTTGCAGGTGATCAGAGCTTCTCCCCGCAGCTCAGGGTGTTAAGTGGAACCCACCCTGGACAGGACACCCTTTCACTGTGGGGCTCGCATGTGTGTGTGCGCATGCGCGTGTGCGCGCATACACACACACACACACACACACACACACACACAGAGTCACTCAGACTAGGACAATTTAGACATGCCAATTTACCTATACACATCTTTGGACTGTGCCAGAGTTCCCAAAGAAAACCCATGCAGACATGGGGGAACATGCAAACTCCACACAGACAGTGGTCCCAGTGAAGAATCTTTTTTTTTTTCATCGATGTTATAACAAAACTATGTTATTTGAGTACTTGCTATATTTATTGAGCACCTACTTTTATGCCCTGTGCTTTGGCAAAATAAACTCAAATAAGAAATACTTTTGTCCTCTTATTTTAGCAGCAGAGATTAGCATATATGATACATTGCAATAAGGATTATTATAGAAGTATTGAACAAATGTTATAAGAACATAATGGAAAGACATTAGCTTTTGTCAGGACAAAGGACCAGGCAAAAAGAGCGTAATATGATATGTCCATAAATAAGGTATCAATGAGTAAAGGACTATAGTAGAGTGTCAATATTACTTTCCTAAGACTACCATAGCAAATTATCACAAACTTAGTGCTTTAAAACAAATGTATTCTCTCTGTTTGGAAGGCCAAAAGTCTGGATTCCAGGTGCTGTCAGGGTTAACGCAGGTTAGGATGTGGGTTTATTTTTTGGGGGGGCCACCATTCAAGCCACTACAGTCTACCTTCTGGGTCCCCCAAATCCACATTTGTCCCACATACAAAATACATTCACAACATCCCAATATCTCCTAAGGTAATCTCAACCTATTATAACATCATCTCTTAGACCAAAGCTAATGTAAATATCATCAGAAATCTCAAATCTAAACCGGGTATGAGCGAGGCCTTGGGTATGATCCTTCCGGGGGCAGAATTCTTCTCCATATATGAACCTGTGAAACTAGAAACAATTTATCTCCTTCCAAAATGCAACGGTGAGACAGGCATTCCAGGTTCCAAAAGGAGTAAATTAGAGAGAATAAAGCAGTTACCAGTCAAAAACAAATCTGAAATCCGGCAGAACAAATTCCATCAGGTTTCAAGCCCCGAGCATAACTCCCTGTGGCTTGTTGCACCACCCTGTGCTGCCTGCTATGGCTCTGCCCTCAGTGTCATTCTTCCTTTTTTTCTGAAGGGTAGCACGTGTTTTGTTAGGTCCTCGCTCTTTAGTAAAGACCTGAGAGACAGAGTTTTTCGTTCCAAAAGCTTTATACAGCCAAGCCTGGCAACTGCCTCACTCTGCAAGAGGAGAATGGCCCTGAGGTCTTGGTGGGCGGAAGTTTTATAGGGGCTTGATTTCCCGGAGTTTGAGCAGAAGCAGGTGTACAGAAGTAAAAAAAGCAGTTAGTTCTTGCAAAACGTCCTAATCCAGGTGTGAAAATGGGTTATCTGCAAAATAATCTATTGTTGTAACCTAATTCTTGCAAAAATGAGCTTTACTGTCAGTTATAACCGCATCCTGGTATCTGAACAGGATATTCTTCTATGCTTAGCTAAAGTATGACTTTTTCTTATTCCTTAGGGCGGAGGTATTTCTAAAATAAGCCTGTCTAGCCTAAGGTATAGCTTGCCTGTCTTAGGGTCTGGGCCTGGGTCCTCACAGTTTGCAGCTAAGTAGATCGATCTATTAGCTAAACTTCCTGCCTAGAGAATTTTGAAAGTCTGACAGCCTTCTCTAATTTTATCCTGTGTCCCTTTTGATCCAAGCTGACAGTGTTTCTGCTGATACAACATAGTCAAAATCCTTGTGGGTCTCTCATGTATCTCATCTGGATCGTGCCATTACATAAAGATTCTCCCCATATCATTCCTAGGTAAGCCCATCTCTATTCCTGGCTTTTGCTGATATGGTTGAGTGGGTCCATGAGTCACATGCTTAACTTATACAGCAAAAAGCTGTCCAGCCACACATTTGGCCTTCTTTCCAGAGCATGCATTTTCAACACTGAGTTTAATTTTAGCATTCTTTACAATCTCCCAAATTATCAAGTACTGCTTATTTTTTCCTTAACAGTTTCTCCTTCAATTTTTCTTTCCTCTTGTATTTTACTATAAGCAGCAAGGAGAAACCAGATGACAGCTTTAGTACTTGGTTTGGAAATCTCCTCAGCTAACTACCCAAGTTTATCGCTTACAAGCTCTGTTTTCCAAACAAGGGTTGAGACCACGTCAGCCAGTTTTCTGCCACTATGTATCAAAGGTTATCTTTCTTCATTTCCAATAACATGTCTCTCATTTCTTTCTGAGCACTTGTCAGAGTTCCTTTAATGTTCTAACATGACAGAAGCTTTTTCTACTACATTCCTCGCTTTCTTCTAAGTCCTTACCAGAGCTACCTTTAAAGTTCATGTTTCTGCCAACAGTCTCCTCAAGGCAATCTAGGCTTTTTCTAACACTTTTCTCAAAATTCTTCCAGTTTCTGCCTGATTCAACAGCTACATCTACATTTTTAGGTATCTGATATAGCAGCACTCCATTTCAAGGCACCAATCTGTATTAGTTTCCTAGAGCTGCTGTAAGAAATTACCACAAACTCGGTGACAACAGAAGCGTATTGTCTCACAGTTCTGGAGGCCAGAAGTCCAAAACCAAGGTATTGATAGGGCTATGCTCTGTCCAAAGGCTCTAGGGGAGAATCTTTCCTCGCCTGTTTCAGCTTCTGGAAGCTGGAATTCGGTATTCCTTGACTGTGGCTGCACCAACTCAGTCTCAGTCTCTGTTCACATGGCCTTCTCCTCGTCTGTGTCTTTTCCTCTTCCATCTCTTGTGAGAACATCAGATTTAGCACCCATTTATATAACCCATGGTGATCTTGTCTCAAGATCCTTAACTTAATCACATTTGCAAAGATTCTTTTTCCAAATATGGAAAAACTACAGGTTCCACGGTTTAGGATGAGGACATATCTTTTTTGGAACTGCAATTCAACCAGTACAAGTGATAAGGTTAGTACATCAGACTAAGGCTACATTGTGAAACACCTTGAGGAGCATGTTAGAGGAGTCCCAGCTCTAAGACTCTTGGGGCAAGAGTGAATTGGGACACTGACACTGCCAGTCCAAGAGTGGAAGAAATTAGACTGAATATGGGATCAGGTCTGTGCAAGCTCTGGAGGAAACTGGGGAAAAGATAAAAAAAAAAAGGGGGGACTATTTTAAGCTAGAAAAATTTATTCAATACAAACTTTTATTACAACTGATACCACAAAAATGCAAAGCATCATAAGATATTACTATGAACAATTATATGCCAACAAATTGAACAACCTAGAAGAAATGGATAAATTGCTAAAAACATACAACCTACCAAGACTGAGTTAGGAAGAAAAGGAAAACCTGTACAGACTGATAACTAGTTAGGAGGCTGAATCAGTAAACAAAAACCTCCCAACAGACAAAAGTCAGGGACCAGACAGCTTCACTGGTGAATTCTACCACATATTTAAAGAAAAATACTAATCCTTTTCAAACCCTCCCAAAAAACAGAAGAGAAAGGAACGCTCATTACCCTGATACCAAAGCCAGAGAAGGACACCACAAGAAAATTACAGGCTAATATCCCTGATAAAATAGATGCAAAAATCCTCAGCAAAATATTAGTAAATTGAATTCAACAACACATTAAAAGGATCATACACCAGGATTAAGTGAAAAAAATTACAGGGATGCAAGGATTTGTTGTTCAACATCCACATATCAATCAATACAACACACATTAAGAAAATGAAGGATAAAAGCTATATGATCAACTCAATAGAAACATAAAAAGCAGTTGACAAAATTCAACATCTACTTGTGATAAAAATTCACAACAAAGTGGGTACAGGAGGGAACATACCTCAACATAGCAAAGGCCATATATGACAAGCTTATAGCTAAGATCATACTCAACGATGAAAAACTGAAAGCTTTTCCTCTAAGATCAGGACACAGACAAATATACCCACTCTTGCCACTTTTACTCAACATAGTATCGGAAGTCCTAGCCAGAGCCATTAGACATACATACATACATATATACATACATACATAAATGGCATCCAAATTAGATAGGAAGAAGTAAAACTGTTAGTATTCGCAGGTAATATGATATTACATATAGAAAATCCTAATGACGCCACCAAAAAACTGTTAAAACTAATAAACCAATTCAGTAAAGTTGCAGAATACAAAATCAATATACAAAAATCTGTGGTGTTTCTATACACTAATAACAAATCACCAGAAAGAGAAACTGAGAATAAAAAAACTCACAATTGCATTAAAAAGAATAAAGTACCTAGGAATAAATTTAACCAAGGAACTGAAAGACCTGTGCACTAAAAACTATAAGATATTGATGAAAAAACTGAAGACAACACAAATAAATGGAAAGATATTCCATGCTCATGGATTGGAAGAACTAATATGGCTAAAGTGTCTACATAACACAGTGCAACCTACAGATTCAATTCAATCTCTCAAAATTCCATGGCACTTTTCACAGGAATAGAACAAACAATTCTAAAATTTGTATGGAGTCACAAAAGACTTCAAATAGCCAAAGCAATCTTGGGAAAGAAGAAAAAAGCTAGAGGTATTATGCTTCCTAATTTTGAACTACTGGGTCGTCGGGAAAGTCATGACGTATTTTTCTATGTTTTTCAATGCAAAAATGCGTCATGACTTTCCCGATGACCCAATATAAAGAATACATACAATTCAACAGCTAAAAAAAAAAAAAATCCAATTGAAAAACAGGCAGAGGATCTGATATACATTTTTCCAAAGAAGACATACAGATGGCCTTAAGGTTCATGAAAAGGAGCTCAACATCACTAATCATCAGGGAAATGCAAATCAAAACCACAATGTTACACAGGCTATCATCAAAAAAGCAAATGTTGGGGGCTGGCCGAGCGGCTCAGTTGGTTAAGAGCTCACTCAAGAGTGAGAGCTCTGAGCAACAGGGTCGCCGGTTTGATTCCTGGCCCAAGCTGAGCTGCTAACAGATGGCAGAATGGCTCAGCTAAAAGAAAAAAAAAAAGAAAAAAAAGGCAAATGTTGGCAAGGATGTGGAGAAAAGGGAACCCTTGTACAAGGTGGGTATGAATGTAAATTAGCACAGTCACTATGGAAAAGAGTTATGGAGGTTCCTCAAAAAATTAAAAATAGAACTACCACGAGATTAGGCATTTCTACTTCTGGGTATTTAGCCAAAGGAAACAAAAAAAACCCCCCACTAACTCAGAAAGACATATGTACCCCTATGTTCAATGCAGCATTATTTACAATAGTCAACTGTCCACAGATGGATGAATTCGTTAAGAAATTGTGGCATAGGGTCCCCCGGGTGGCTCAGTTGGTTAGAGTGCATGCTCTTAACAACAAGGTTACTGGTTTGATTCCCACATGGGCCAGTGAGCTGTGCCCTCCGCAACTAAACTGAAGACAACGACTTGAGCTGAACTGCAGCTGAGCTGCCAGTGGGCGGCTGGAAGGCTCAGCTGGTTAGAGCACATGCTCTTAATAACACGGTTGCCAGTTTGATTCCTGCATGGGATGCTGGGCTGTGCCCCCCCCCGCCCCCCCAACTAGAATGAAAATGGCGACTGGACCTGGAGCTGAGCTGCACCTTCCACAACTAGACTGAGAACAACGTCGTGACTTGGAGCTGAAGGGTCCTGGAAAAAACACACTGTTCCCCAATAAAGTTTAAAAAAAAATAAATTGTGGCATATATATACAATGCAAAATTATTCAGCAATAAAAAAAGACGGAAATCCTGCTACTCGGGACAACATGGATGGTTCTACAACAATGGATGGTCCTTTAGGGCGTTATGCTGGACCTTTAGGGTATTACAGTAAGTGAAGTAAGTCAGAGAAAGACAAATACTGTATGATCTCACCTCTATGTGAAATCTAAAAAGAAAAAAATAGCAGAGAGATAGGGGGAGGGTGTTAATGAAATGGGTGAAAGTGGGTAAAGGTACAAACTTTCAGTTATAAATTAATTTATGGGGATGTAATGTACAGCCTGTTGACTATAGTTAATACTGCATTACATATTTCAAAGTTGCTAAGAGTAAATCTTAAAACGTTCTCATCACAAGAAAAACATTTTTTGTAACTATGTGTGGTGACAGTTGTTAACTAGGCTTACTGTGGTGATCACAATATAGGTATGCAAATATGTTGTACACCTGAAACTAATATAATGTTATAGGTCAATTATATCTCAATTAAGACGAACTTTTAAAATTCTTTTTTAGCATCTTATATAACGCAATGTAATGTGGGGTGCTGGAGTCTTCTTTTAGGGCTGCCTTGGTGAAATGACCAACGCAACTGGCATTAAAACTTCATGCTGGCTACAAAAAAAAAGAACTTTCAAATGCTGTTTACTGGCATACTAAGGGCAATTTTAATATCTACAAGTTTTGTTTCTGCAAAGTAAATGATGTCTTCTAAACTAATTCCAGTGGAGGAAATTCGGAAAGAATAACGTGGGAGGCTGTCTTGTCCACAGGAAGCCTAGGTGCTTCAAGTGCGGTTTCCTAAAGAGAAGTGCTCACATTAATTTAAATGCTTGCATTAAACGCCACACGCCACCACCCATTCTTCTTCCTTTTTTCTTTAATAAACACAAATAAAATCCAAATGAATTAAACAAAGGCCCCGAAGTTTTAAAAAAGCGCAGGCGAGGCAAAGTAGAACTGCGGGAGGAAAGGGAATTGCATGGGCGTGCTGCGCACGGGGTGGCAGGGAGTGGGTGATGCTCCGAGGGCCAAGCACGAGGGCACTTGGAGCAGCGGTGCAAGGACGGCATCGGAGGGGCCGTCAGGGTCCCAGCGCGCCCCAAGCCCCTCCGGGATGGGATCGGCAGAGGGTCCGGCTCGCACCCACCTGGCCTCCAGCAGCAGCGGGGTCCCGGGCCACTTCGCGGCCAAGTGGGCCGTCACTGCCTTGGACGCGGAGGCCGTCCGGCAGCAGGGCAGCGCGATCCAAAGCACCGTGGCGCCCAGAAGCACCCTCACTACATTGGCGGCCTTGGCCATAGCGCAGAGAGGGAAGCGCGAGCCGATGGGCCGGGTAGACCAAAGCCAGGAGCCGCCACGCTACAGCCGGCTCCTCCCGACGCGCCGCCGCCCACTTCCGGTGGGGGGAGCTCAAGTCCGTTACTCCGGCCCGGGCCGGCGCGTGCCGGGCGCATGCGCGTCCAGCTCCAGCTCGGTCCCGGGATCTCCGCAGGCTGACGCCCTCGGGATGTGAGCCACATAGGTGCGGGCGGTGCCGGAATGGAGTGCGACGTGGCTGATGCTCAGGCGGATCCGCGACCGGTTCTCAGACGGAGGCTGTGGGACACGGAGCGGGGAGGCAGGCTTCCCGAGACCGAACTAGGATTGCGGCCGACTGAGGCTGGCTGGAGGTGCCAAAGTCTGGAAGCGAAGGCAGGAACCTGTATTGGTTTTATACACATTTACACGGCGGAAAATAAGGCCTGTCAAAGTTCAAGCACCTACCTCACGGGGTCTCAAATTTTATTGCAAATTAGAGTCACCTGGTAGAGCTTTTAGAAATCTGGGTGCCCAAACTACACCACGCACCTTAAAGGGGGAATAGCTAGGGGTGAGATTTGGGCATCATTAGTATTTAATACTTCACACCCCCTCTCCCGTGATTTGAGGGTTGCAGTTATATCGGAAAACCAGTGACATCACCTGGAGGGCTTGTTGAAACAGGATGCTGGGCCTCATCCCAATGTTTGTTTCTGATTCAGTAGGTTTGGTGTGGTGTCGGAGAATTTGGATTTCACCGCTAACAAGTTCCTAGGTGATGCTGATACTGATGGCTGGGGTCCACGCTTCTAGCCTTTTGTACTCAAAAGTGGTCCACTACCAGCAGCAGCAGCTTCAGTGAGCTCATTACAATTGCAGAATCTCAGGCCCCACCCCGGACCGACAGAATCTGAATCCCCAGTTGAGCATGAACCCCTAGGTGATATTTGTGCGCATTAAAGTTTGAGAAGAGCGCGAAGAGCTGGTTTAGAGGATAACAGGTGAAATGCATAGGAAACCGATCGTTGCTTGTGTCACTATCAGCCAAAATCACACAGACTGTGATTAGGTCTGGATTTCAACCAAGGACTGGCTGACCTCAAAGCTCATGCGTTTACTACATCAGGTTCAAAGACAAAACCTTGCAACCAAGTTAACTGGTTTTCCACTAGGTATGATTCATCAAGCAAAATATTTAGTTTTATTTAACTGGGCAGAAGTGAAGCCTCAAGATTTTGGCTCCTATTCAGGAATGATTCTTTTCCTCTTCAGAAGAAAGTAACTTTATTATAAATATTAAAATATATGGTAAAAAGAAGCAGCAGCTGGGGAAAATAGTTTAGGGGATGCACTGATCCATTTTTTTTACCCCTCTCATCACTCCCTTGCCCTATAGGAAATCTGGATCTCTTCAAGTTGCCAAAACATTAGCACTTCACGTTTTCATTTTCTGTCATTTACTTAGAAATAATTCCTTAGAAGACCTTGCTCTGGAAATTCTAGTCAGGTCTCCCTTCTTAAGTTTAACCTTCATTTTCCGGCTTCCCCCACTTGGTATGATCAATCCCTCCTTTAAATTCTCATAAGGTCTTTATTTTTAACTGTCATATACACTTTTAATTCTCACTTTAGAATTTGAGTACAGTACTTATTTATTTCTCCTACTAGAGGTGGTATATTCCCAGAGGGCTCATGCCTTATTCATTGTTAGCATCCCTTGCAGAGCCTAGCACAGTACATGTTACTGGGGCTCAATAAATATTGAAGAGGCCTTGTTTTATGGATAAGTAGACAGAAAGCTAAGGCAGATGGGTAAGGAGCTTTATTTCTATCCATAGAGCATAACAGAAAAATGTATTATGAATTTTTCACAAGTATTTGCTTTAATTCCTCATTTCCACTTATTTTTGGATTGAATTTTTGACTGAAATTGTAGAATGAAGGAAATAAAATATTGACAGTGAATGTCTTAAATGTTAGCATTTATCTGATGGGTTGCAAATTATTTAAGAAATGATTTGCCTATAAGAAGTTACGAAACATGCACTATTACAGGATACTACTAAAATATATGTTCATACACATTCCAGGGTATTTGAGTTCAGAATAATGAGGAATGCTACATTTCTCTTTTAAAGAGAATGAAATTAATTTAATCCAGTTTCACTTATTTACATAATTATTATGCATTGTAGCTTACATAGTATTTACTAGAAATTGAGTGGGTTTGAAATATTCCTAAGACTGGTTCATCCCTGGGCTTGTAGCCTTATTGGTAGAACAAAAGAAAGAGAAGGACTGGATGATATTTAAGTGTTAAGGGAGGTTACTGAGAGGATGTGACTACTGGTTTACTCAAGAGCTGGTCCTGGGCAATCAGAGACTCCTTCCCCCATCTCCTGTCTTTGGAATGTGCATTCCATCCAGTTTTCCCACACTTGGAGCCACTTCAAGGAAGCAGCCTTGAGAGAGTAATGTTATTGAGACCGCCTGGACTGTACGTGTGACTGAATCCTGTTAAAGCTTCCAAACTTTTAGGATTCTGGCAGCAAGTGCAAAGATCTATTTGACAGCTGCCCAAGATAAGCCTTGCATATAAGTTCCCTTGCTCATTAAACCTGCCATGTACCAATCTGGAGTGGCCTGCCTCTGCCATTCGTCCCTCCTTGTCCTCTGTGGACAAGTCCAGTTTCAAATTTCACCAGGGGAACTGCTGAGGTTTTGAACCAACAATAAGGTCTTTTCTATATGTCATTTCTATGGACAGATAGACAAATTAAATCACCGATTTTGAGTAACTCAGCAAAAGTCACTCAAGTTAGTGGAGCAGCAAAGCATTCTAACATCCATTATCAATAACCCTTTAACACAGATTAGTTATGAAGTGAATGCAGTTCAGGGACACAATTGCACTTTAATATTTTTTAGCAAAATTTTATTCAAAGTTATTCATTTTGGGGTAATATGAATGAAAATTGATGATGATAGCAGTTTTCATTGTATGTGGAAAAAGTGATTAATGAGTGCCTTATAATAATATTGTGTTTAATAGAATAAATCATCCTGAATTTTTTTTTTAGGTACAGCATGGACTATATTTTTAGTGGTGCTCTCTGAGGATAAAGGTACTGCCAAATATAATAAAACTTTAATTTTCTCCACCTAAGTCTCACAGCTGAAATGGCTTTTTAAAAATATCACTCTGTACGTCTTCCTGGTTTCCCTTGCTGTTAATAAGAATCTATTCCTATTTTTAAATTTGAATATCCTAAATACACAAAAGTATCCTATTCTTCATTCCAGTTGAGAAAATATACAGATTTATATAATTTGCTATATTTCTCCTTCCTAAGCAAGATTATACTAAAATCATAACCAAATGAGTAATGGTTTAGTTTTGTTTACTTACACGTTGGTAAATTTGATTTATATAGGTTTTTGTATTTTATTTAAAAAAGATTACAAATGCATCACAAATGTCTAACTCCAGGTAAGTTTGATGAAACTTTTTTAGTGTAGTTTATTACAGTGACTTTCAAATAGTGAATTAAGTGTGTGAGATATATCATTTTAAATCAATCATTTGGTATGATATAAGAACTTGAAATTGCTATTTAGCAGCAACCTTCTATACTTACATCTGTGGTCAGTATTTTATAATGCATTCAAAAGTTGTGAAGTCACTATACTGTTTCTTCTGTTATTTGTTTTATTTCTTTAACAAAACCCAAAGATTAAGTCATGGTGGAAGACAAAGAAACATATGTTCTGCGTTTTACATCTTCTAGGAGAGATTAGTATAGTTATGTGCAAACTCATTAATTCATTCAAAATATATTGTATATTATCTATGGGAAGTTGACTGCATCACATACTGGGAAAAATACTGAGATGAATAAAATGGTTAATGTCTTCAAAGGGCTTATAGTGTAGTATGGACATAAAAACATATACCTATAAATTATTATAGAGAAAAGTTAATAAAATTCGATTGAAGTCCAGAAGAAGAAAACACACTTTTAAGAAATCTTATTGAACAAATAAACATGAATAAACAGCGTTAGTGAATTTTCTCATTAAAATTATTTCCTGAGGTTAAATCTAGCATTTTGTGAAGCTGCACAAATTCTTTCAGTCTCTAGGGAGGCATCGGAAAAGTACTGTCTTGATTCTCAACAATCAAAATAAGCGTTTGTAGAGCAGCTGCTTTACATGTGTGTCATGAAACATGGCCTCAAACCCTAGTGACTTTTTCATTTAGTTGGAAAGGTAGTACAGTACATAAAAAGTAAATTATAATGAGTTCTATGTGACGAGATCTAAAGGACTGGCATATTACAGTAAATATAACAGGAAGTAAAGGAGGAGGCAATCTCAAGAAAAGCCTAACAGAATAGGTGGTATAACTACGCTTTGAAGGAAGTATAAATGACTGAGATGAGAGCTCTGTCATTCTATCATTGATGCAACCATACACAAGTGGACGTGGATATGTTCCCAAAAAACTTTATTGATGGACACTGAATTTTCTGTTTTCATATATCATAAAATAGTATCATTCTTTTGCTTTTTCTAAATAAAAAAATATAAAAACCATTTTTAACTGGCAAGCTATACATACGAGGTGTGATCAAACAATATGGCGAATGTTTAAAGAAAAAAATGTTTTACAGTAAAAGACACATTGCTGTTAATCCCCCTCAAGATGCTCCCCCTCACTTAAACACATTTATTCTGTCATTCTTGCCACTTTCTGAAGCAATTCTGGAAGTCCTCTTTCATGAGTGTTTCTACTTCATCCTCCATCATGACAATGCTCTGTGTCACACATCACTTCTGGTACAGCAATTTCTGTCAAATAAAAACATTATGGTGTGTCCTCATCCACCTTATTCACCAGATCTAACACTGCAACTTCTGGTTCTTGCCCAAAGTCAAAATAATTCAGGATATCAAGGCAGCCAGGACAGCGCAACTAAAGACACTCACAAAAGAGGACTTCCAGAACTGCTTCAGAAAATGGCAAGAATGATGGCATAAGTGTGTTCAAAGCAAGGAGGAATATTTTGAAGGGGATTAATGGCAATGTGTCTTTTACTGTAATCATTTTTTTTATTTAAACATTCATCATATTGTTTGATCACATCTCGTATTTGGCCCATGGGCCACAGTATGCCAACCTCTACTCTAGAAAAAGTTTTGCAGGAAATCTATACAAGAAAGCTTATACAATTATTGTTTGTAATACCAAAAAACTGGACATAGCTCAAATATCCATTGAACTAGAATGACAAAATGTGGTTAATTTGTGCAATGGAAAACTGAACAACAGCGACAATAAATGAATCACAGCTATTAGATAAATATGAATGAATCTCAAGAACATGTCAGTGAAAAACCAAGACATGAAAGAATACATATAGTAATAGTCTATTACACAGGTTTCCAAAACAGATACTACTAATGATGTAACCTATAGGGATACATGCATGCTCTAATGAAAGGAAGGGAACAGTCACACAAAGTTTAGTACATTGATTATCTCTAGGTGAAAAAAAGAAGATGAGATCAAAGATGGGCCCACAGAGAGCTTCAAAGATTTTGGTAATAGTCTACTTTTTTCCCACCAGTTTTATTGATATATAATTGAAATACAGCACTGTGTGACTTAATGTCATGACATGATTACCACAACAAGTTAACACCCATCATCTCATATAGATACAAAAAAAAGGAAAAGAAAAAAGAAAACCCCCATTATTTTTTTCTTGTGATGGAACTTGATTTGCATTTTCCTAATTGGTCAAAGTATTTTTGAAACACAAGTTTTAGACTTAATTCCAGAGTGAATTTATGAGCTACTCATGTAAATAATTTTCATAATTGTGTAAGGACAAGACACTGTGTTTTTGTCCCTCTGTCAATGCTTCACTCAGGTTATCTCTCAGTGTGTCATTTAAGAGGGTGAGGTAGGTTGACAATATCAACAACCCCCAGAGTAGTTTAAACTAGTAAGAGATTGTATATTTTCTCTCATGGAATGAAGTAAGCAGTCTGGAGGTGCTGTGGATTTCAAAGGTGTCCAGTCTTTTGTGTCTTTTTTTTCTGCCATTTTTAACATATGGATTTTAGCCTTCTCATCATAGATTGGCTCCTATATCCTCAGGTATCATGTATATATTCCTGGCAAAAGGAAGAGAAAAGAGGAGAAAAGACAAAACCTGGGTGCCAATTAAATCTGCCATATTTAATAAACTTTCCCCAAAGTTCTAGCAAATGATTTCCTCTAACCTCTCATTAACTAGTTCTTGCCGTCTGGCCACCCCTTGCCTGGTGAGAGTCTGAGAAATGTAATTTTATAGCTGGGCACATTTTCCCCAACAAAATTGGGATTCTGTTACCAAGGAATTAGGGAGCAAAGTATTTTGTGTAGACAACTGGCTGTTTGCTATACCCATGTATCCTTTCTACTTTCAGTGTTTCACTTAGAAGAAATGAATTACCCTGAAAAGAGAAGAAATGAGACTTTAGAAACCAAAGGACAATTTGAAAGGCACCATCAGGAAATGGACTGTCTGCCGTAAGTAGGTATCTTCTAGCCTAATATAAGTACCTTAATATGTGTTTGAATGTGGCTGAAGAATCTCTTGAAGGTCAAGTGGCAGTAAGTTAAGAAGTGCCTTTATTTAGAAATACTATAATTCAAAAGTAACAAAATATCAAAATTTAGTGTTGATTGTTGTCTTGAATCTGTTATATTTGCAGCTGCAAGTGCTAAAAATCACTTAGTCTAAAATTAGTTGTATCAAGTATCATGAGCCAAGAAAATTTGCGTCATTTGTGTAATTTTGGTTTAAAAAAATCCTCCTGACCCAGCAACTGATCTTAATATAATCAAATAACAATTTGTTTCATTTCAAAAACCATAACTTGATCAGTCTTGCCTAGCTAAAGGAAGACCAGACTAACGAATTCTTCCCATTTACCTACTCATCTCCTTTGGAGTGCATATTTCAGCTCCAGAATTAGGAAAATGGGATTGTGGAAAAGAAAGAAACATGGAGGAAATGGGTTTTTTGTATATTTTGTTTCAGATGGAGATACTTAATGGGGACAGAGGGATGGAGAGAAAGGGAGAGAAGGTTTTACAATGTTAACAGACTGGGAAACCTTTTAATTTGCTCTCATTTTTGTCTCCATTCCACTTTGGGTCCAGTATCTTTTTTTGTTCATCCCTCTTTTTATTTCCCCTTTCATTGTTAATTTTACACCATTCATTTTTAATTGAGTGTGAATGCATTTCTAAACCTAAGCTAGATTTACCAGAATACTATTTGAAAGAGCTCTTTGCTCTCTTCAAAGGTCACTCGCTACTCCCAGTTGCAAATACCCTGGAAGCAAGAGGGACCTGGGGCACATCCTGAGAGGGTACATATTATGTTATTCTTCTTCACAAGGTCCCTGCTTTATCCATCCTTGGCTACTATACCTTTTTCTCTCTATTTAAGGCTTCTTTCTTCACATCTGTACCTTTAGCTCAGATGTCCTGCTTCCTCCCCCGAAACTGTTTAACCACCCACTAGCCTAGCCCTTTGGTTTCATGCTCTAGACCTTTTTTATTTTGAATCATTTGGCATCTAGAACACCTGGGGGCTGAACCTTCTAGGTGAGATAGGTGAGATGCGTATGAATGTACTTCTCAGAAACAGCTTAAAGGGGGCTGAGCAATAGGTAAGTATGGATCAGAGGGCACATTATGACTAGCTGGAGAACATTAGTCATGTCTGGAAAATTTCCTGACAGTTGGTTACTGGGGAGCTGGATTCAGGATTTAGGTATTTCAGTGCTTTATGTTAATATTTTAACATATATGATTATAATAGTGAAGATTAAACTGTCAGTGTGGGCACTCCATGGATACTCAAAAAACAACAGAGAAGATAAAAACTATAGCAATGGCATGAACTTAGGTGAACTTCTTACTGTGTTTGATTTTATTGTAATGCATCGCAAGAAGTTATATAAAGCTACATTAAATAAAATATGTATAAAAATGCTTTGTGCCTGCCTAGCACATTGCAGACACTAAAGATGCAAATATATAATTGCATTATTATATATTGATAATTGTAAGTGTTTTATATGTAATGCATTATATCATTTTATCATCAGTGTTTTATGCAATTATCTTTAAGTTTCTCATTGTTATAACTTTAGTGTTCACACAGCAGAGTTTTCTATTCATACATTTCCCAAACTGATGGGAACATTAGTGTGAATTTTTATGAAATCCTACTGAGAATTATAGGTCATATATTCACCTAGAATTTATGTTCTCAGTTCCTGTAATTGAAAGTGTCAGAATAATTTCTGCCATTGACCCAGAGGGTGTCTCTTTTCTTACTATAGTTTCTCTGCTGTTGTGTCTGCATTTATATTTAAGCATTTGGCTTTCATTTTTATCTCCAATTCAGCCAGGCTGGAAGAGTTGAATAGTAATACCAGCTGGCATAGAGTTGAGCCTGTATCAGCATATTGATGTTCCCGCATCAGCATATTGATGCTACTGACACCAAAATGTCTCTCTGTCTCACTAAACGGCCTCACATAGGCATTAAACAAGTGTGGTGACAAAAGAGAGCTGACAGGAATCGTCCCCTAGAGTGGATGAACTGCTGCTCATTGGAAGGGGGACTGTTTCACAGTGAGGCGGTGCATTATCACAATGACATGAAGCAAATCCATAGATCCCAACTATCCATAATAAATAAGAGTGAATATGTGACTTTCTACTCATCGTTGATGATTAGCTATTGGGACCAGAACACTTTTGATTCTGAATGTGATTAAAAACAAAACTCACTGTGGTGAAGAGGTTTATAAAAAAATTGGAGCTGTTGCCCAATCCGGATATGAAGATAACTGGCTAATCAATTATTGTTTTTATTTAATCAACTTTTTAATTGAAGAAAAACAAATATACACAAACATGCCCATACCCTACTTGTACAGTTCAATGAATTTTCATACATCTGTCACACTCATGCAACCTTCACCAGGATCACACTGGCAGTATTCCCCCTGCTTCCTAACAGTCATTCCCCACAGCTTTCTCTCCAAAGCTAACCATAAACCTGAACTCTTACACAAATTAGTTTTATTTGTTTTTGAACTGTAATTCTATGCTACTTTTGAGGGTCGCTTAAAATGAGGAGTGTATATCAGACTCATGTGATGGAAAGATTATTCTGCAGCAATATGTAGAATAAACTTGAGCCCAGAGACCAGGGGAAAGGTGATTGGAAGAGCTCAGGTAACAGAGGACGAGGAGTCAACAAGAGAGCAGAGTAGGGCTGGAAAGAAAGAAACGTACATGCATGTCCAGTTCATCCAGGGTATGAAGGATCTAGACTTTGACAACTGGATGGATGTGCTTCTGTTCACTGTGAGGATGGAGCAGGTTTTAGGGGAAAAGACACGAGTTCAGTGTTGGACATAATGAGTTTTGAGGTGCAATGTGGCAAGCAGGTAGGTAGGATTCAAGATGTTAGGAAGTCAGAATGCAAAATCTTTGTTGATTGAATGTGTTGGGCAACGACACATGAAAGAAATAGCCATGTGAGTGATGGTGCTCGGACTCTGGCTTGGGCGAGTTGGCGAATAGTGTTGACATTCATTGAACCAGGAGAATTGATGAGTTTGGGACATACTGAATATGAGGCACTTGTGAAGACTCCAAATAGAGATAGGTTATGGTTATGGTTAGCTATATGGATCTGGGTTGAAAACATGGGTCTATTTTGAAGAAGATTACAATAAAATAAGCTACTTAAAAACAACCTGGAACTTTTAGAGTGCTCCATAGACTACTATTAGCTATTACTTTCTGTTGACTCAGTTTTAAAAGAGCCTGATAGTGATATCCAACTAGTCCATGATTAATTGCTGGAAGAGAAACATCATTTGTGGTTTTGTGGAGGTAAAAGAAGACATCAGCATTTTGTCACTGATAACAATGGCATTGTGCCAGCCTTAAAAGCCATTGCAGCCAGTGTTCATCAGAAATTTTAACTGTGAGGCTGTTCACTTCTGTAAGACAAGAATGTTAACTTATTTTTAAAAATTGGTTACTATCAATTGCAGCACTAAAAAAAAATGCCTTTAGTTGGCTCAGTAATTGGTTGGAACTGAAGATTCTTTTATAGTCCAGAGTGAAAAGCTTTGTTATCAAGACAAGTTCTTTGCTATGTCACAGAAAAGTAAAAATAGAACACTGTCATAAGCTTCATTTTTTTATCCTGGAGATTCACCTGGGAGTCAGGAAAGCACCAATAAGAAAGTAGTGGAGTACTTGATTTTGAAGTTTGGACTACATAGATAAGATCTGAAAAATCTCTGTAAGGATATCACTGTATGTTTTAGACAAGTACCACATGTTTAAGATCCTCAAAGAGATTATTCTGCCTTTTGAAAGAGAGTTCCTTGATTCTGTAATAAGTATGGAACCAGAAAAGGTAGACGTATCCATCAACAGATAAGTAGATAAAGAAGATGTGGTGCACACACACACACACACACACACACACACACACACACACACACTGGAATATAATTCAGCCACAAGAGAGAAGGAAATCCTGCCATTTGTGACAACATGGATGGACCTTGAGGGCATTAAGCTAAGTGAAATAAGTTGGATGGAGAAAGACAAATACTGTATGGTATCACTTATGTGTTAAGTCTTAAAAAAATTTAAAACAAAAAGGAAAAAGAAAGTCAAACTCATAGAAACAGAGAGTATAAAAACAGTTGCCAAAGTCTGGGTTGGGGGGAAAAAGGGAGAGCCTGGTAAAGGATGCAAACTTTCAGCCATAAGATAAATACTCATATGTGTAGAGCTAATATAACACATAGCGACTATAGTTGATAACACTGTTATTATACGATTAAAATTTCTTGAAAGAGCAGAATGTAAATGTTGTCATTAAAAAAGAAAAAGATAAATATGTGAGGTGATGGATGTGTTAATTAAGTAGATGGGGAATCCTTTCACAATGTAAACATATAGAAAATTATTAAATATCTTAAAGTTTTTTATGCCTACTATACGTCAATAAAGCCAACATAAAAGAAAATGGAAAAAAAAAGGAAAAAGAAAAAAAGAAGGAGAACAAACTTAAAGAAGAACGATAAACTGGACAAGAGAAATAACTGATTAATTACACCAGTCATAATAAACATTTACCAGGTCCTATACTGAGTAGTGGGGATATCAAGTACAAATATGTCTCTTCTCTCAAGATCCTTATAGATTAGTGGAAAGACAAACCTATACATAATTATTATGCAAAAATGTTAATTATGGTAATGAAGTTATAAGCAGCACACAATAGAATATGGGGAAGAGGGCACTTAATACTCTCAGTAAAAAAATACTTCATAGATAAAATGATATGAAATAAGAGTTGAGAGATGAGTTGGAATACAAATAAGCAGGAAAGCTTGAAGAGGCTCCCACTAGCCACATTTATGATAATTTGAAATCAAAGATGTCAGTAATTGTAATAATTATAGTACATTAAATAAAAGAATATCCTCAGATCCATAGTGATACTCAAGAAAGAGAGAGGGGAGAAGGAATAGGAGTGAAGGTGGTAGGAGAAGGAAAGCTAATAAATGTAGAAGGAATGATAATACATTAGAAAATCATCATTTGAAATCCCCAACTCCTGAGTAGATGCTAAAACCATTGGGTGAAACAATTGTGGAGAATGTGATATTGGAACAGCGCCAAAGTATCACCCCAGCGTTTACCTATTATTACAAAGGGAACATTGTATCTTTACAACAGAGCAATCTGGGGATACTGCCTTAACTGAGTGACCAAATTTAGTATCTCATAGAGTGAGATAGGTGATGTCATGTGCCTTCAGATGAGGTAAAACCAGATACACACAACATCACTTAGGAAGTATTTTAGGCCAAAATGTTAAACCTCCAAACCTAACTTCCAGTTTACAGGAAATCCAGGGAAGAGGGGAACAAGTTAAGCAGCATTATGAGAAACAATCAAATTCAGGATGTAGGGGCATTCTATAATAAAACTGGCCTGAATTTTTGTGGCTTAATGTCTTATGGGGGAAATGCTGTCCTAGATTAGATTCAAGAGACATAACAAAATACAATGTGTGAGCCTTGATTGGATCCCAGTTTGAAAAAACAAATAGCTATTAAGGACATTTTGTGAAAAATTGGGAGAAAATTTGAACATAAGCTACATATTTAGTTACATTGTAGAATTGTTGATTTTCTTAGGTGGGATACTATTGTAGAACTATGGTTATATAGGAGAATGGACTTATTCTTAGGAGATCCATAAAGTTTAAAATGTCTGTGACACACTTTCAAATGATTCAACAAAAAAGGTGTATATATTTGGCAACATGTTAAAATTGTTGAAACTACATGGAAGATTTATAAGGATTTCATTGTACTATTATTTCAAGTGTTTTGCATTACTAAAATTTTTCAAAATAAAAAGTTAACAGTATTATAAGCTAGGAGAGAGCTTAAAATGATATTTGATCCTAACAAAATTACTTTTGTTACTCCAAATTTCTGTTTCATGATATTTATAAATGAACCATAACCCCTATCCATACCAGTTATTTCCAAAATTCTATTTGCACAATTTACTTTTCCTGCACAGGCATACTTAATGTTCCTTATATGATATTATGAGCACACTATAATATAATGACTATGTATGTGAGGTCTGGAGTAAGTTCTCTTGTGTCTGTTTCCAAATTCCACAAACAGGGGCATCATTCTTTTCACTGCCATGTCCCTAGGGCCTAAAATACCATCTGGCCCACAGAGCGTGCTCAAATAATACTTTAAAAAAATCTTTTCATTTTGAAAAATTTTCAGAATTACAAAAAGTTATGAAAACATTCTATTTAACCCTTTATCCTCAAATGGTAACATCTCACATAACCATAGTACAATTATCAAACCCAGGTAAATAACAATGAAAAATGTGCAGTCTGTATCAAATAATACTTTTTGAATGAATGAATATGTAGAATAGACAAAATAACAGTTGTTACCTCAAGCATATAACCCTCAGTAAGTGTTCACTAGCATTTATATTGAATAGCATCATTCTGATTATTTCTGCCCTTCTCAAGTTTCTATGTAGAAGGGTCATACGGACTCCAATCCGGTCGGAAGGAGAACTATGGGGCTTGAAGATGTATTTAAAGAGCAAGCATTATTTGTATTTAGCTTTGAATTTATTTGGCATTGTCATGCCTTCCCTGTCAAGTTGTCTAGGCTCTGGATCACTCTAGATTTAGCATAATAGGGAGTCACCTCCGTTATGCATTGCAAGGGTTCACTCAGTCAACATTTATTGAATTCCTACTAGAAGCCCTGAGTTATCCCATGGGGTTCAATGACAAATCATCAACCAACCAACCAACTAACTATACAAACAAACTAATACAAACCAAACAAAAAACAAATACAAAAACCCTTCTCTTCAAAGAGTTAAGTCCAATTGGGATGAAAGATAGACAGTGATTAAAAATAACTGATAAAGCAAATGTGCTCACAGAACCACTTCTATAAGACCCTCCTCACCAAAACAAGTGTCAGGGAGCCAGGAAAAGCTGCCGATACCAGTTAACAGAAATTGCAGAGAATTACCAGAATTCTGAGTAAGTTGTACTCACGTTTCCACCAAAACGAAGTGGCACTGCGTCAGAAGCTGGAGCTTCATGATCTGGGGAGGGATACTGCCTCAAAGATGAGATAGTCTTAAACAGTCCCTTTTGAGCTGGCCCAGGGCTTCCTGGGCCAAATCTATGGCTTGCTTCCTGATTTTACTGTCCCAGACTCTTGATAACTGGCTGCTCTCTGTGGCCTGACATCAGATCTTTTTGGACTTTAGACGAGTGTGAATGTTGGCCTGTATCACTATAACAAGGTAGTTTTAAGTCCCTCCAAGAGCTGCCTAATATTGTGTGTGCCCATTTCAGGCTCCACTGTGTGACAGTAGGATGCTCAACATGTCACCACAGAGCAATGTCTCTTATCGGACATTCTTAGAGTTTTTGTTCTTATTGTAGGAGACAGTTCTTTTCTTAACTTTCTGTAGATGGCTCTCTCATGCCATGTATAAATGGAGACTCAAGCAAAAACAAGACAAGCAAAACCCAGCAGTAATATTATTTTCTGTCTGCTGCTATTCAATGCACCACAGCAATTTCTGGGTACAGAATTTCCAGAGAATTTGAGAAAGACATATTGCCCAAGTTCTAGTATCATATTGAGCTTTCAACCAAATGAGGATTGAGGCTTATACCCCTATTAAAATCATCTACTTATGTATTTCAAATGCAGCAAAACAAAAACAAAAATATACTAGTAACTAAACCCAAAAAATTAGCAGACAATCAGGATGTTTGATTCATGCTTTGAGAAATACAATAAATCACCCTCTGATTATAACATTTCAAATTGGTAGATTACAAGTCCCTCATGAATTAAATTCTTTCTACTCAAAAACATTGAGTCTATATAACAACTTATCATTTTCATGATTTTAAACAGAGCGTTTAAGTTGCGGTGATTAAATCATTGAATCCATGCAACCTCTTATAGTGAGCATGCCTATGGTGAACATATAAAAATTACTTTTCAATAATGCAAATGAACATCTTATACTTTTTGCATTAATTTGAATATGTAAAATTTTCAACTGAGTTGATTTACATGAGGTCAAAATTATAAAACATCGAAGAAATGGCTTTTAAATCAATGCAAAATAAAAAAAGGCACACATGAATGAATATGTATAAAAAACTGCAGCCACAAGCTATTAAACATATAATTTAAATGATTTATTGCTTTTGGCTTTGAGTTTTTTCTATGTTATTGAATCGTTATGGGGATCCCTTGAGTTCAATTATAATTACACACATACACATTATCATGTTTCACATATATAGAGTACATATATAGTCTTTAAAGTTGAATTAATGTAATAATATATATGCAAATTTAAATGTGTAAAATTCAGGTAATTAAAAGTTATGATTCCCTAAGCAACATTAACATTCAGATAGTTATGAATCACTTCATTGTATGTTAAATTTATCACAATACATCTCTCTGGCAAGGTGGATTTATGGTGTATGCGTGAATTCTTTAAATTTCAAAACTTACATTTTTTTATTTTTTATTTTCTTTCTTTCTTTCTTTTTTAGCTGAGCCATCCTGCAACCTGTTGGCAGCTCAGCGGCAGCTCAGCTCGGGCCGGACTCGAAGCGCTGTTGCTCAGATTTCAAACCTTTGCGCAAGCTCTTAACCATCAAAACTTACATTCTTAAAGTGTTAGGCATACATTTCTAAGTTTTAATAATGTTATTCTATATTTAAAAGCTTTCCATGTGTCCTGGACAGCCGATGTATAGACTTGTCAAAGGCCTCAGTGGTGATTAGGATTGAGGGCTTGGCACAAAAAAACAGTAGGTAACTCATTAGAATAATCATATTTGCTCATTGATTTTCAATATAAGATTCAGAGAAAGTAGAACAGTTGGTAGACAGAACAAAATTTTTAAAAAGATAACAATAGAAAAGCTGAAGCATGTTAGTAGGGAATCCATAAAATCTTGTCCTCTGAGGTGGCAGCAAGGTATACTATTGTGTACTAATAGTTGCCAGAACAGGTCCTAAACAACCTTCTAGGTGAGTGTCTGTTATGCATTATATTGTATCTTCCAAAAAGATGTGTTGAAGTCCTAACTCCTGATACCAGTGAGTATGACCGTATTTGGAAATAGGGTCTTTGAAGATAAAATCAAGATATGATGAGGTCATTAGGGTGGGCCATAACCTATGACAGGTGTTCTCATAAGAAGAGGAGAATACCATGTGAAGACACAGATACACAAGGGAAGAGTGCCATGTGACAGTGGAGGCAGAGATTAAAGTGCAGCAGCTACAAGCCAAGAAATGCTAAGAATTGCCAGCAAATGACTAGAGGCTAGGAGGAGGCAAGGAAGGATTTTCTCTTACAGGCTTCAGACACCTTGAATTCTGACTTCTAGCCTCCAGAACCATGAGACACACATTTCTGTTGTTTTAAGCCACTTTGTGGTACTTTGTCATGGCAGCCTTAGGAAACAAATCAGTCTCTATGAGTCACCTTGGGCATGTCTTGTGTTCTGTCATGATGACTGGTTGTCTGAATTCTGGATTCCAATATGGCTGATGTTTACATTTTTCCTTATTTCCATCTAATATGAAGCACACTGACTTTTTGTTCCTTGCAACCAAAATATCAGTATCAACTGGAACAGAAGGGGGTTGTATGCAACAGAGGCTAATAGGAAATGAAGGACACATGGAATTGGTTATGGTGAGGAGGCAGTGTAATGGGCAGTGAGAGGTCCCTCCATATTATTCATGATGTGCTGGTAGCCTGCACTTTGCAGTGATTGAAGAATTAATTAGGCCATAGCTGTTGTCTCCAGATACTTAGATAATATATCCACCAAGTCTTTGAAGGTTTTTGTAATTCTATAGAGTAGGTCCAAAAAGCCTGTAGGGTCAGATGAATTCCTGATTAGTCCATATCTCCATGTAAAGATTTAGGGCATAATTGGCACAGCTTGGAATCTAAATAATGAGAAAATCTGAGAAATAGGAGAGATTAAGTGATTTTCGTAAGGTTGCACCAATTTGATGTTATGGCCATTTAAATGAAATTAAAAATAATAGAAAATTAAAGTGTTCAGCTTATTAAGAGTCAGGCAAAAACAGGTAAAGAAAAAATTAATTATTGGAAATGTAAAAGGATGTATTGAGGATTTTACGTATAAACATTTAAGCCTGAAGTAGGAACAGGTTTTGAGACAAAGGCCTCCTGCTCTCCACTGAGTGTGACCTGTTGGATCAGTGAAGGACTTTTCCCTACAGAAGTTTCATTAGTTTAATGAGTGTTTTGCTGAAATGTCCCACTAAGGAATGGGTCAAGAATTTAGGATAATTGAATCTTTATGATCTTCATAGAGTGGCTCAAAAATGGAGAATGTCTTACCAAATCTAATACTTTGGAATTATTCATGGTATCTATGGGGAAATAGAACTATGAAAAATATATGGGGACAATGATCAAATACTTATTTGCTTTTTAACATTTTACCTAAAAGAACTCACAAAATTCAGTTCTACAGTGTTCACCTAAAACATTCATTCCTCTGGAGAATTTAAGTTGTCTACACTATATATTCCTGGTGCCAGTCCATGCCTTAAATGGAGGATTGAAAACCAAAGTGAAAAACTTCAAATTTGTCACATACTTTGTCCCATTCTCTGAGTGATTAAATATAATTGAATATTAGACCTAAGTTCGCATTGTTTGAGGAGAAGGGAAGATAAAGGATTCTCGGGTCTTCTTTTGGCGGACTAAAAATCACACCAATTTTTGCCCCTCTACCAAACAAGCCAACAAATAAGGAAGCAAACACAAACACATTAAAAGCTTCTGTGCTTCTTTGAGCATCTTCCAACATTATGCAGAAACTAGTCCCACTCTAGACTAGTTTTTTACTGTTCACCAAGAAAATGCAAATGTTTGGAAGATGCTAACTGGTCAACTATAGGCAAGAGAGGGAAAAAGGGGAACAGGCATTTTTCAAAGGCCAACCCTTCTAATCCTTTCAATTCCACTGTGCTAAAGGGAGGACTTTCTCCATGTTGCAGAAGTGAAGATGTTCATTTACTCAATCAAGATCACTCAGCCAGTGACAGAGCCTGCCTCCATCTGACTTCCAGCCAGATGCTTTTTCTAGCACATTACCCAGACTCTGTATTCAGAAAGTATTTATTCATGGATAAAGTGATTTTTGCTTAACAATTTCCATGCATATTCTGTTTTCTTCAGATCTTGGAACCCTTTTCTTAGGATAACACACACACACACACACACACATTACGAAAGTGACAATAATCTGCTAATTGGTGATTCCCAAGTTTCCTAGGTGTCTCTAATTTTCTTAAGTCAGTTCTGCCAATGAATATCTTTTTAGACATAGAAGCTGGATGATGCATATTTTGAAACGATGATAACCAATGATAAGGCTCATTGAAGCTGTAAAAAATTTGATATTATATAAAGCATTCTTTTTGAATTTGGAAAATCCATATTTCCAAATGGGTGTGTGAGTTCTTTAGTAAGCTGATCTTAGAAAAAGGTATAGACCACTATTTAATCAACAAATATAATGCAAACTTTGCTATTTTAATTTCACCATTTCTGCTTTCTGTTTTGCTTATTAATCAAAAACTATTCTGTTTCTTGGCTTGCAGGAGATGATGCTAACAAAATGTACTGTAATTGTTTAGAAGTGATTGTCTCAAGAGATCCGGGAAGCTTAAGTAGTTGAGTTTCCTATTACTTTCTTCCCCCTGGGTTTTACATTAGTTCTGCACTGACTTTCTTGTCTTGCGTACTTGTAAGAGTAAACAATTAGGTAGGAGAGGCTCCAGGGGGCTGTTCTTGGCAGTAGCAGGTTGTGCTTAACCACCTTCTACTTGCGCGCACCTGATGCTGTTGGTTATTAACAGAGTTTGTGGGAATCAATGACTACAATATCTCTTTGCTTAATAGGTGCACGCAAAGGAAAAAAGAATGTAATAACATTTATCTGCAGGTGCAGCCTATGGTCTTAATCCAAGAAACAGAATTCTATAGCATTGTTGACAGCTGTTTTACACGTTCCATGTTTTCATTGCATCGGTTGATCCATGAATATTCAAAACATGGTCTGCCTGACTATGCCACCCACGGGAAAAAGCAACAAGGAGAGATGTATATGGTAGAAAGTAATGGACAGCAAAGGCCATTGCAAATGAAGTGGCAGGAATCAAGCTTAAACAAACCAGAATGATGGTAGAGACAATTAGTGGAGGATTTTAAAAAAATGAAAACATGATGCCAGTGTTGAAGTCATTAGATCAATGAGTGCTGCTGGATACTTGGAGGACCCTGATGACCTCCAATGCATCCGCATTGTCTGAAAGCTGGAGATTAAATTTTGTGAGTGTTCCGAAAAAATTTAAGGTGTAAGATCTTGTATCCTTGCTCTCCCATCTTTCTAGGGAAGAAATTACTTTTATTTATCTCTCTTTTCCTTTCTTTTCTTTCCTCCCTTCCTTTCCATTTCCTTTCCTATCCCTTCATCCTCTCTTCTTTTCATCTTCCTTTGGTTCCTTTTTTTCTGAAGCTACTAGGCCTTTTTTCCTGCAGGTGGGGTGGGGAGGGGGAGAGGGAGGAAACTGGAGAAACTGAGAACCGGATGGCTCTTTATGATAAAAAAGAAAGGAGATATTCAGAAGAAAAAATCAAGTTGATGGGTTAGGGACGGTGGCCAGCTGGGCTATGGGAGGAGGAAGAGGAGGAGGGTTTAGGTGGGGGGACTGCAGAAGTGTGAAACGAAATGGCACATGGGACTTCTGGAGAAAGGGAAATGTGTTATAAAGACTTGTTGCTATGGGATGCATGATGTAATCCCTGTATCTATATTTCCATCCAAACTACTGAAAAGGTCCGATTGCGTGTGAGTGTGTGTGTGTGTGTGTGTGTGTGTGTGTGTCCCTGTGTGTGTATACACACGCACATCTGTTATGTTAACACGTGGCTGGGCATTAGGTAAGAGCGAAGGTGACCCACTAAGACCCAGAGAAGAAATAATGTGAAAAAACTATTTAAAAATAGGAATCACTTCTTTTACTGTCCTCTAAATTCTCTTTTCCAGCCAAATGAGACTACTCACTGCTTCCTGAACTTCTTGCCTTCTTACCTCTGCACTTTCGTGCTTGCACTCTCTCAGCCTTAATAGCCTCTGTCACTTCCCGTTCTATTCAGCCATCAAAATCTGACTGATCTTCGAAAATTTAAATGCCATCTTTCCCTTAAAGCCTTCTCCGATTCCCTGTCTAGAAATGATTTTTCTCTAATTCCTATTCCTGCACTTTGTTTGCAGCTCTTTCAAGTCCCCCATCACCCCCTGCCTCGCGTTATAGCCACATGAGCTGGTCTCTCTGCTGAGAGAGTGTGAGCTCCTCTTATGGGGTGGGGGGGGGTCCCTGCTCTGTTCATCCCTGTGTCCCACCTGCCTCCCAGTCAGTACACTTGGCAGGTAATCAGTAAACATCTATAGAACAATGTAGGCCTGGCTCATCAAATATAGTTTTTTACCTGCATCTTCTCTTGTAACTCATGGGTTATTATTTTTTTAAGCTCTTTTGTGGGTAAAATTTCCTTCTTATAGTACAGTGAAACGTAACATTGCTAATGACTGCACCAGTCAACATAATTCTAAAACAAGCAAGATGAAAACATAATCAAGAAATCGTTTGGAGGATACTATTGTATTCCAATATCTAAATTATAACAGGTACACATCTATTCGGGAAATACATTTACAAAATAAAATTGTGTGGAAGTGAAAGTCAGAAAAACTGTCATTTTAAAGATGTTTACATGAATGGAAGGGCTCCATGCTGCCACCTATCTTTGTCTTAAATGAAAAGAAGAATTGTAAAATGCAAATTATTGCAGGATCAGAAAATATAAGTAAGCTGAGGTAATAATTAGAAGCGGTTTCCACATTTCCCTTGTGGAAAGAATGGATACTTATGGCTGTACACATTTCTCCATGTTCATATTATTGTCCCTGTGCCCTCTGGCAAGAAGCAAGAAGAGAAATTGTGATTTGAGACACTGCTTGGAAGAAATACTAGGATCCCAGAGAAAATGAATAAACAGTTATATATAGCAACATAGATTAATCTCAAAAACACATTTATGAGTGAAAAAGCAAATTACAGAAAAAATGTACAGGATGAATCGCCTTACATCAAGTTAAAAAAAGATAAAACAATATGTTGTTGTGAGATATATGTATGGTGTTAAAACAAAGAAAATAGGGAATGTTAATGCAGTAATGCAGTTTTTAAGAAGTGAACTATATACCTTTGAAGAGGTAGAAAGGAAGGAAATTTAGGAGGGAATAACAGGGGTTTTGAGGATACAGATAATATTGTATTTCTTAAGCTGGATGGTGGATTTTTAAAACTGTACCTACATGTCATGTACACTTTTGGGTATATGATATTATTAATGTTGAAAAATGAATATAAACTGTTAACTTCACATCCCTGTTGTAAAGCTGGTGTATACATACAGCACAGTGGGGAGTTGTGTCAAGCGTTATGCAAAACTACAAGATCGACTCAGCATTTAGGAATATAATTTTCAGTCCAAGTGTTGTGGGAGAACATTTTAAAGTTAAAGCATACCGGGAATTTTTATGGAATAAAACAAAGCATTTGCATGACGTTTCTGAGATAAAATCCAAGTCTTGTCAAGAAAGTTGCTGTTTACAGTGAGCCATTTAAAGCTCGAATCCTGAACCACCTGGGACACTCATTCATTGTCCTCTCTAGTAATGGATCGTGCAGGGAGAGCGCTGGGAAAGCCTCAAGGAGTCCAGGAAAGGCAGTTAGCGGGAGCCAGCAGGGAGAGTAGACTCATGCCTTATCTCAGAACACAGCAAAGGGGTATTTAAAAATATAACTCTGTAGCATACGGTGTTATACAGGCTTTCTTTCTTTTGCTATTTTAGAGAACACGGAGCAAATTCCTTTAGAGAGGTCTTTGCTGAAATAGCTATTATTTTTGGTGCCCCCTAGAGGTTATTGGGGATACCATAGTAAATTAGTGTTTTGTTTTCCAGTGACATGTGTACTAAGCCTTTTCTACAAGAGTGGGTGAGGGGTTCTGGAGAGTTTACAGGGACAGATAACACATCTAAGACACAAAAGGCTATCAAAAAGGGAAAGGAGATTTTAGGACACAACAAACAGGCATCCTTAAAATGCAGGAAGACTTCCTTTGTCCAAATACACACTGAGTTATCTTTTTTTCAAAAAGGGGAGTATCAGTCTTCCTAATCTACATACATCAAGAAACTGTAAAAGTTGTCTCTCTAGATGAGCAGGGTAAGGATATTCAAAAAGTTTTGATGCATTCATCCAGCATTCATCTCAATTTGATTTATTGAGAGCCCACTCTGTGCTAGACACTGCTAGCCAATGGGGTTACAATGATGAGTAAAAACATTGTCATCACCCTTTGCAAAATAGGTCTGGTAAAGAAGAGGGAAATTCATCAAGTGACATAAAAATAAATACATATTGAAAATAGCTAAAATGCTATGGAATGAAGGTACATGATGGTAGAAAAGGAGGTGTTAAATAAGAAAAGGATTAGATATAGTGGTGGAATGGATCAAGAAGAACTTCTCTGAAGAAGTGACACTTGAACTGAGATCTGAAGGATGAGTAGAAATTAACTTGTTGAATTGTGGCGGGTGGGGAGGAGTGTTGTGTTCTAGGAGAGAAAGAGTATATGCAGAAGTCCTGAGATAGGATGTAATATGCATTGTATATTCTAGAAAATAAAAGAAGGCTGTGTGACTATAGTGCAGAGAATTAGGGCATGGGAAGGGCCTTCAGGATTTAGGTCATTGTCTTAAAAGCAATAAGAAGCCATTGAAGTTTTATTAATTGGGGAATCATATGTTCAGATATATGAAATGAATATTATGACTGCAAGGTGTAGGCTAGATTGAAAGATGCAGAAACAGGGAGATAGTTTGGGTGAGTTGTGAGCCAAAGTAGTGGATAATGGTATCTTAGCTTATCATGCTAATGGAAAGAAAAATGTTCTGAGAAGTATTTAGGAGGTAAAATATAGAGGACTTGAAAGTGGATTGAAAGAAGGGTGAGAAAGAAGAATTGTGAGGGATGACTCTCAGGTTGCTGGTTAAGAAGTTTTCGCCATTGACTTGGAGCACACATAAAAGAAAGATCGTGAATTTGGTTATGAACATGTTGAGTTGGAGATGTTAGTAAAACAACCTGATAGAGAGATTGAGAAAGCAGTTGGTTACCTGCAGCTGCAATTGAGGAGAGAGGTTTGGGCTGCAGGAAGAGAGAGGTCTGGGAGTCACTGGTGTATCGGTGGTAGGTTAATGCTAGTGGCCCAGGTGAGGCTTTTGGTGGAGGGGGTTAGAGTGAGAAGGGAGGAGGGCCTAGGGGAGAGCTTTGAGGAGCTCTAACAAAAGAGTGAAAGGAGTGGGCACAGAGCTTGTCACCTATGCACAACCCAGCCTTTACAGCCCCAGTGGAGTATGTGGCACAAAAACAGTCATTTAAAAACCACTTATTCAGGGGCTGGCTGAGTGGCTCAGTTGGTTAAGAGCTCACTCAAGAGTGTGAGCTCTGAGCAACAGGATAGCCACTTTAATTCCCAGCCCGAGCTGAGCTGCCACTGAGCTGCCAACAAGTGGCAGGATGGCTCAGCTAAAAAAAAAAAAATAAATAAAAAAAATCATTCATTCTCAAGAAGTACCTCCTGAGTGGCAGCAATTGAACTAGATACTAAAACTAATCCGAAGAAGAAGGCATAGACTTCCCCCAAAGTTTCCCATATTCCAGGGGGCATGAAGAAGTCAGGCTGTAGCTCCTCTACTTGATAAAAAAATATGGGGCCATGGAAAAAATCCATATCCCACTCTCCAAGAAACAGCCATCCCCTCCTGCTGAGCCTCCAGATCCCCAAAACACGTTGCTGTTATCCTCCATCTAGGAATCAACAGCTTGGCAATCAACACCCACCTGGAGAAGCCTGGGCCTTTTCTACAAGGAGAGCCAGCAGGGAGAAGGGCCTAATGGAAAAAAGCTCAAGTCTTGTTTAGAGTGTGGTCTTCAACCTTGTCTTGACTTTGGAATCACATGGGGAGTTTAAAAAATTCTGATGCCCAGGTCCTGACTTAATTGGTCTGGGGTGCAGCCTGGGTATTAGGAATTTTTTAAGAGCTCACAACATGATCCTATTGTTCATCCAAGGTGGAAAATCTCTGGTTTAGAGCAATTAAACCCCCAAAACTCACCCTTGCCTGTCCCTATCAGCTTTTTCCTTGTATGCATACCTGGAACAGACCTTTGATTGTCCATCAAATCTGAGCTTAAGTCACCTACCTATCTTGAGTCCTGTTCATCACATTTTTACCCATCTGATTCCATCATGTCTTTATTCTTAGCAAAGACCATAGCTACAATCTAAGTTTCATTCCAAATAAAAACAACAATTACACTCCCGCTCTTGGCCTCCATACAAACCTACATACTTTATGTACTCTGGAGTTTATTCAGGGAAGTTCTACCCCTCTTTCCATTTGGGAACAGGAACCAAGGCATCATTAAGCACAGCTTGTGTGCTGGGGCTTTGGAAGTGTAGAGAGTTTGGGGAGCTCAGGGATGCAGAATGAGCAAGGGAACCGAATTTGGACAGTGATTCATGATTAAATTAGCAGCAATCCTAATTTGATGCTGAGTTGCCATTGTGATACGCAGTTGTCTCCTGACTCTGGTCACTAATGGACGAGGAAAGCAGCTCTTTAGAGTTTGGATCTGCAGAGAAGTCTCAAGTCCCCTCAGCTTTGGAGAAAGGGGTACTTGACTGATGCAAACTTTTAGATTCAGTTATTTTGATTTTGACATGCCCTAACGAGGAATCATTAAATATTCATGGCCTTGCATCCAAGAAGTTCTAACATAGACACCTTCACCGCTGTGGAAATCCACCAGCTAGAGACCACGGGAACACACCTGTAGTAAAACAAAGATCAGTTTATTGCTTGCTGCAGCTCAGGAGGAACCTGGCAGCCTACCTGGTAGCCACAAGGCCAGCTACTGGTGGACAGTTAGCAGGGCTGTGTTTTTCTTTCTCACCAGACAAGTTGGGGTCAGGGTAGGAATGACAAAATAGTCAAGGATAGATTAGGAATGAGGAATGGGATGGAAGTTAGGAAACAGGAACAGAAACAAACTAATCTAAACTGACATGCTATGTCTGCCACATCTGTACAGCTCAGAAAGTTCCATCATAATTCTAAGAAATTGTATATTTATTCTCTGAAAATTAATTTGTACATAAATGGACAATAATACAGATTGTATATTTATTTCTCCCTCCCTCCTTTCTCTCCCTCTTCTTCCTTCCTCCCTTCCTTTCTTTTCCTCCCTTCCTTCTTTTCCTTCCTTCCTTCTTTTCTTCCTTCCATTTTTCCTTCCAAACCTCATTCATTACTTCAAACAATCCACCCAACAATCAACCAGCCAATACTTTATTATGCACCAGGCACTGGCCTAGTGCATTTCTTTTCTATTGCAGCATAACAAATTACTACAATCATTACAGCCTAAAGCAACACAGTTTGTAGGTCATAGTACTGTAGGCCACAAGTCCAGACATTCCATGATTGGGTTCTCTGCTTAGGGCCTCATAATGCTAAAATCAAGGTGTCAGCTGGGCTGACTACCTGTTCGGGGTGTTGAGGAAGAGTCCACATCCAAGCCCATGCAGGTTTGGCAGAATTTGGTTCCTTGAGGCTGGGTGATTGGGACTTATAGGCTGTTGGTCAGGGATGGCTCTCAGCTCCTAGAGACTGCCTGAAGTTCCTTGCCTTGTGGTCCCCAGGGGCAGTTTACAACGTGATTATTGCTGTTGCTTCCAGGTCAGCAGGAATGGGTCTCTCTGACTTCTTCCTCTGCAGCCAGCTGAAGAAAACTTACTGCTTTTAAAGGACTCAGGTCTAACCAGCATTACCTTCCTTTGCCATATAACATAACATAACCGCAGCTTTGCCCACACTCAACAGGATGGAGCTGTATAAGGGCACAGATCATTGGGAGTCCCTTGGAACTCTTGTCTACCTCAGCTAGATAAATATAGATATCAGTAATCAATAGTGCCTGCCTACAAGGAGTTCACAGTCTCACTGAAGAGTCAGTCACATAAACATAATTTAAATCCACAGTATAGTAATAGAGCTATATAATTGTAGTGAAGTAGAACAGAGGAGGGAATATTTAACTTTACCTGAAACAGAAGGATGAAGGAGTATACCCAAATCACTTCATAGACGAGGAGATGCTTCAGCTGAGGTGAGTGTGGGAGGGCAGGCTGGATCACATCTATCTATCTATCTATCTATCTATCTATCTATCTATCTATCCGTCTATCTATACATGTATCTATCATCTATCCATTTATCTATTATCTATCTGTCTATCATGTATGTATGTATGTATGTATGTATGTATGTATGTATGTATCTATCTATCTATCTATCTATCTATCTATCTCATAAGCAATCAAATGCCTAAAGCAGGCTCTAAGAGATTGTTCTTGGCTCCATTAGGATGGCATCTCCCACAACACAGAAAAACAGATCATCTGAATGCTCTCTGAGGGCAGACTTTAAGTAGGACTCATTTTAAGCACTTAGCACAGTGCTTCACACTTAACAGGCATCTGAATAAATGTTCTTTGAGTAAGTTAAGAAATAACTATGCTCTCTTTTTAAACTGCCAAATAGATTTCCACAAATGCCCTTACTAACAGGTGCCTAGCCTCAAATCCCTGACACTTCTTGCTCATGTCTTATCTAAGGTGAAGTGAGCAGTTACTCCATTGCAAATCATTCAAATATGTTCCTACTACTGATAACAGTCCTTTCAGTATGACCTTTTGCTACCATTTCAACCGGTGTTCCTAGGATCTGATGAATTGTCCTGTACCAAAGTAAAAGTCTATCATATATAGAATATATTCATTTATCAAAATGACTGGTCACTTTGCCATGGAAGCATATTAGTTATCTGGCAACATTATCTTTACTACCTTCTAATGGTTATTATGTAGAATCTATTAGCTTCAAAGCTTTTGTAATTATTTGTATTTTTTTCCTTGAGGAATCAGGCAATGAGTACTTGCTGTCCTCAGAGCATTTCTTAAAGCTTTGAGTTCTGCTCATTATTGTTCCAGTTTTCTATTTTATCAAGGAAACACATTCTAAAAGTAAAAATACAACAGTTTAATGTACCTATAAACCTGCCTACCCAAACCCAAGTTAAGGTCCTACACATGACCTCAGGAGTGCATCCTTATTTTTATTCAATTAATTACTGTATTTGTTTTTAAAATCATGCTGTGAAATAGATTTTTATCCAATTAATTTTTAATTGTGCTCCAGACACCCAAATTCAATATACAGTTTTTGCACAAAAAGTCACTTTAAAACAGTTACTGTTTCGTTTTTCTCCCTCCATGGATCATAGCTCTCTACTGATGATTCTTTCCTGTCAATTGCTCTTAACCATTTAATGCTAATTCTTCCCAACTATTCTTAGTTAAATGTTGTTCGTGTGATTTTATAAGACAGTGATATATCATGTAAGTGTCTAATGCTAAGGTGCTGTCCTAATGTAGCAAATGTAAAAATATCTCATTCCCCTGGAAAAAAGAGAAATTAAAATATCTGTCACCCTGGGCCTTTTTTGTGAGAAGTTCTATTGGTGGAAATCCCAAGATGGCAGAGCAAGATAAAATGATGATGTCCTTCACATGAGGGCTACTTACAAAAATCAAGTGTACCGCACACAGAGGAGTGGGCAAGGGAGGTTTGTTTGCTGGTGGGAAATAAAGCAACGCTAGAGCTTTGATGACTCTCTTTCCTGGGTCTGTTCTACCAGCTCCTATTCTATCACTTATCTCTATAAGTTATCTGTCTAGATTCTACTATTGGCTCCCTCTTCTCTGTCTACTAGACACCAGTGGGAAAGACCCATACCTCCCCAACACACACACACACACACAGACACAGACACACACACAGACATACACATACACACACACACATACACACACACACATACACACACACATACATACACACACACAGACATACACATACACACATATACACACATACACACACATATACACACACACATACACACACACATATACATACACACATACACATGCACACATATGCATACACACATACACACACATACACACATACACATACACACCTACACATACACATATGCACACACATATACATACACACATATATACATACACACATATACATACACATACACACACATACACACACATACACACACATACACACATATATACATACACACATACACATACACATACACACATATGCATACACACATACACACACATACACACATACACATACACACCTACACATACACATATGCACACACATATACATACACACATATATACATACACATACACACATACATACACATGCACACATATATACACACATACACATATATACATACACACACGTACACACATACACACACATATACACACATATACATACACACACACACACTTTGCCTTCCTGGAAACCTTCCATCAAGAATATTCTTCTACATGTTATCTAGCTATCTATCATCTACTATCTATCTATCTATCTATCTATCTATCTATCTATCTATCTATCTATCTATCTGTCTATCTACCTATCTATCTATCTATCATCTAGAGAGAGACAGAGAGTGAGAGATATTGAGAGGGCTAGATAGGTAGAGAGAGGGAGAAAGAGACAGAAAGAGAGGATAAAATTCATTGCTAGTGTAGAAAAGAGGAGCCTTACAACTTGATTTATCATATGAAACCCTAAAAAAAGAGAAAATAGTCTTTACAAAATATAGTTTTATCTAGACTTTTCTTTCCAAAGCTAAAAGTAAACTAAAGTTATCTGTCTTGCTGCAGAAAAGTGAAAGTATATTTTTAAAGCCTGCTTCCTTAAAATGAAATGGAAATGTTTTAAAGCTTAACCCATCTGCAAACTGCAAACATTTTAATTTGCTGAGAGAACTAATAATTATCTACATTGGTTTTGCTCCCAATCCTTGATCTGTCTCTCTTCCCATATTAATGGCATTCCCATCCAGGTAGCTTTCCAAGCTAGGACACTTTGAGACATCCTCAGTTTCCTCCTCTCTCACTAGATCCGATTTATTCCACCTCTGGAATGTACCTCAAATTTCTGCTCTTTTGTTCTACTGCTATTCCTTTTACTTGTGTCTCATTTCTCTCTTGGACCATAGTAATTGCTTACTTAGTCTTTCACAGATTTTTTTCAACAAATATTTATAGAGCATTCACTGCTATGTGTTACCTATTTTTTAAAACCACCACCATTTCATCTCCTGTCCAACAATATGTGAGCTTAAGATCCTATATCCAGCTATACATTTGATACTTCTATTCTGCTGCCTCATTAGTATTTTACGCTTACCTTATCCAAAGCAGAACTCAGAATTCATTCCTCCTGAACCCCCTGCCTCCCAACTGGCTTCCCTGTCATGTCCCCCTTTTCAGTAAATAGAACTGTCAGCCCTCCAGTAGCTCAGATGATAAACCTCAGAATCATCTTTGATTCATCCCTTGTTCACTCTCCCTTATCCAATCTTTCTGCAAGTCCTATTGATTTGGCTTCCAACATCTATCTTGAATCAGTCACTTCTCTCCATCTCTGAATCAGACCACCTGGATCAAATCCAAGTATTGTCATTTACTAGCTATGTGACCTTGGGTAATTAATGTCTGCAAGTCTTGGTTTCAAATGCAAAACCAGACATTTTAAAGAAAAAAAAAAGGTATTAAAAAAGGCACTTTAAAATGTGGCTTTACCTATCAAGAGCCAAAGTCTGACTGAGTGGCGAAAAATGTGTGCTGATTCTGCCCTCTCACCTAAACTGATTTATTTTGACAGGGAAAGGAGAGGGGTGTTACTAGATTCTCAGTGGGAGTGGGATCAATGCCTAGGAGGGGATTCGGGCTTCTCACATGATCGTGAGTCTCTACTGGCATTTATTTGCTGGTTACAGTGATAGAATTGCCTTCCTTTCCACATGACTTTCAAATATTTTAGTACATTAAGAAATTGGGTTAGCTTTGATGTATAGTAGGGTTTCAAGATAGAAAGTAGTTTTTTGAGATAGTTTGCATTATAGAAAAGTATTTTGACCTGACATTTAAAAGAAGACCTACCTCATTTATGAGAATCATACTTCCCTGTTTTCTTTACTCCAAAAATCTGTAATTTGTCATCTCTGCTTCATTTAAGGTTATTCTCTTTTTCTTACCATATGTATATTTATGTCAGGTCTATTTTTACTTATCCTACCATTATTTTTAATTTTAGTATCCATTAACGCCTTTGCTCTTTCACTTTCTTCTTGAAAGGGATAGCTCTGAACTTACTCCTCTTGTGTCCAAACAAGATATTTAAAAGACAAGCATTGGACTACTTCTTTATGTTGTCTACTGTAGTCAGGTCTGAGCATTTACATATACAGCATTCTATTATTAAATATTTTCTTTTTATATCTCCATTATATTACAATTAGGGCATTATGTCAATTTTTGCAAAATTATGTGTGTAGGTAGGTTCTATTATCTGTGCCATTTAACTTGTGATTATTAAAGGGATAATTTCAAAATATTTGTTCAACACAAACAAGTGCTAGGTGATGGGGTTGAAGGTCACTGATTTAGTTGCAAACATGCCCCTGAAAAGAGACCATAGAAGAGCCATAAGGGCTGGCAGACGGAAAGGGCACAGTTCATTTGAATAAGATACATATCATGTGGACATCATGGTTGAGGTTACAACACAGCAGCAGAAGACCTAGCAAAAATCAAGATATTCGCCTGAGTCCAGCTGAGACTATTATACATGTGGGACGGGGAGCACTGTGTGAAAATGAAACTCCCCACAGATCACATCTCCTTCAGCCAATGTGAAGATGCTACACAAACTCCCTTAGCTTAGATCCCTCTAGAGCAGCAGTTCTCAACCTTCCTAATGCCGCGACCCCTTAATACAGTTCCTCATGTTGTGGTGACCCCCAACCATAAAATTCTTTTAGTTGCTACTCTATAACTGTAATTTTGCTACTGTGATGAATCGTGATATAAATATCTTTTTTGTTTTCCGATGGTCTTAGGCGACCCCTGTGAAAGGGTCATTCAACCCCAAAGGGTCGCGCCCCACAGGTTGAGAACCGCTGCCCTAGAGGAAGACAAAGAAAACGGGGAGGAAAGAGTTCACATTTGAATACCTACCACGAAGGGACAGAGGTTAACTGAGACGTGACTGAGTGCATTTGGACACTTTTAATTTTCCTGTATCTCAGGAAATGGAATCTTAAAGGCAAAGTTTCACTCTATTATTAGAAAATAAAGGAAGTTATAGTATTCCATATTGAGTTTGTGGACTTATGACTAAATTATTTTCTCCACTTGTCCTTCTCCACGCCCCCATCATCTCTTGCCTGGAAAATGGAACTAGCCTTGTAACTGGTTTCCCTGCTTTCTCTCTTCCTCATCCTAATCTATTCTTCATGGAGCTGAGTGAGCTTTTAATACCCATCAGTCATGTATTTTCCTTGCTTAAAACTCTCCACTGGCTCCTTTGAACCTGTTATCATGATCTGAATAATCTGGCCCCAACCACCCTTTCTTATTGCTTTCTCTACTCTAGCCTGACAAAGACTTCCCCATTCCAGACCTTTGCACTTGTTTTGCTTAGAAACCTCTTCTCCATGATGTTGGACATGGCTGGTTCATTCTAATCCTTTGGGGCTCAGCCCCTTTGCCTCTGCATGGCAACAGTCTTTTCTGACTGCCCAGTAAAAATGATTGCCTGCTTCTCACCATCCCTGTCACTTATTCTTTGTCAAATGACCCTCCTTATTTACCCTGATAGCACTTGTAATGGTCTTAGTTGACACCTCAGTTGATGGTAACTTCATCCTTCCAGTTGTGTAGGCTCCACACCTTGGAATCAACCTTGGTTCTCCCTCTTATATCCCACATTTATCCCACCAGGAAACACTGATGGCTCTGTTTTAAAAATGCTAACATTCTGGCCACTTGGCACTGCCTCCCCTGCTACCACCCTGTCTTGGTCTGAGCCACTATCATCTTTGACTTGGTTACGAAACCACTTCACTGGTAGTCCTGCTTCTATGTTTGCCCTCGTACAGTATGTTCTCAATAAAATGACCCTTTAAAAACTGTTCAGATCCTCTAGTGGCTTCCCATTCCTTTAGAGTAAAATTCTTACAAGGCCCAGATGCCCTACCATTTTACCCTGCTGGCATTTAAACACTTGAGAAAAAAAAATATTGTCTTTATTGTTCACTAAAGAATCTCAAGTACCTAAAATTACCTGGTAACATAGTAGGGGCTCAATACATATCTTTGGATTAAATGAATAAAACTTGTTTACTGATTCATTGTTTATTTTTCCACTGTTGAAATGCAAGATACATTGGTCTTGTTTCATTTTCTAGCCAAAGCCCTCAGAACCGACCTGGTATACAGTAAGTGCTTGACAAGCTCTTGTTAAAGAAATAAGTGAATATCTACTATGAAAAGATTATTGCATCTGCTTACACTATATTGACTTAACGTACACATTACATTACGCATAGTTTCCATTCATCACTCATAGGCAACTATCTATGGTGAATGAAGAGTATTAAACAATAAAGCAAAGAATAAACAGTTCATATAAATAGAACTTTATGGGAAGCAAGCAGTATATAGGGTTATGGTTGCCCCAAAGTTACAATCATGTAGTAAACTGGAACACTTTCAGTATATTATCACTATTCTTTCTGCAGTTTGCTCTGCCTGTATCAACTCTTCTGCTTAACTTCCTCAGGAAAAAGAAAGCTATTGCTTTACTGGTTATTTGTAAAACTGCTTACCCTGGGGCATTTTTTTGGTTGTTTTTTTTTGTTTTGGTTTGTTTACAAAAATGAAAAAATGTCATTTCCACATAGAAGAGCACTTTGTATTCTTGAAGGAGAGATTTGCACTTTCAATCACTTACATAATCTATTTTGTTTTTCATGTGTTTTGAAGGGCATTCATATCTGTGTATGGCTGTGTGCAAATGGAGAGGATCCACAACTATTCTCTGTGATTGTTTGGATTGTTAATCTCTCCAGGGTTTCCTCAACATTCTCAGAGACAGTTTCTGGCACCAAAGGGAAAATGGAGAAGTTGAGATGCAATTTTATCTCCCAATTGAACTTGATTAAATGGGGACTGTTCTAATCAAAAGTTTGGCTCCTAGGGGAGTGCAATGTTGTTAACGGGTTTGAGAATATTTGAGAAGAAAAGGGAGGAAAAGTACTGAAGTTAAGGCAGAGAAAGCATCAGGCAAGAACATAATTGTAGTAAAGCTCATTAAGGCATAAAATTAGGTGAACAAATTGCTTCACAGATAGTGATAAGCTCCTTGCTAGACTGGCAAAGGAAGTGGAAGAAAGCTACTTGAAAACATTATTTTTATTATTTTAATAATTTGTGTAGGAAGCATCGTAGCTGCAGTCTGTTAGCCAGAAACAATTGCCAGCTGGTGTCATCGTGGAGTAACTATAGTAGGCTGAATGCAAACGTGTTTTTCCTTTTTACCTGGAAAGCATTCAGTTGTAGAAAGTTTCTATTTATTTTCCCTGATTGTGAGGTCCGCCCTTGTAGATAAGAAAGTCTGTTTATTGCATGTTTTAAGAGCTATGATTAGTTTCCCACCAAGTTCTAGAACTTGATAGGGAGACCACACTTGGGACAGATAGCATTCACAGAACCAAAGCCTGTCATTAAAAACGAGTACTTGGGTCCATGCCTGAATAATTTGTGTCATTGCTTGATTCTGTGCGTTGATTTCCTTGCGGTTACCTCAAGGAAATTGTGGCGCTTCATTAGGTATTTTACTGAAAGCAAAAGCAGACCTTCTGGGATAGTGTTCTTTGAAAAGGGTTGAAGGGGCACTTATTTATAGAAACATACATTTTGTTAGCAACATAGCTGTTTTATTTGTTTGTTATAATGTTTTCTTCTGAAATTACCCTACATAGTTTCTTTTAACAAAACAATGATACAATCATGTTAAGTTGTTACCGTCTTTCCCCCTGTTTATCTGGAAACTCACAAGAGCAGGTACCAAAATACTGCAGGGTGTAGACATTGCTCAGCTTTGCCTATCAAACCAGAGGGAGAGGGAAAAGTATTTAATTGTTCTCTTGCAATTCCATTGTCTCTTCCTGCCTCTTGATTCAAAGGGTCTCAAGAGGGGAGAGAGGAAATTATGGGCTCTGTTGTTGATGTTCATTGAATTTCTTCAACAGGGATTTGAATGTATTTCAGGGATGGTAGTGGCTTCTAATCCTGACTCGGCTTTCACCCAGCTTTCCTTGGTTCAGTTTCCTCATCTCTGAAGGGGGATATTATACTCCTCTTAGCTCCTTAGAGTGTTGCTCTAAGAAGCAAATGAGATAATGGCTAGGAAAGTGCTTTCCGCTATACTAATTGCCACCAGCACTCAGGTTATATATACATTTGGGTAGCTAACAAGGTTATATTGATCCATGTGATATCAAGTGATTTTATGGAAAATGAGAAACCTCTCAAATAAAATAACAGTATGATAAAATTTCTACTTTGCTAAAGCAAATGTATGCATTATAAAATAAGTAAGACCATTAACTAGATACATTCAGAAAGTAATTGTTGGGTTTTTGTTCTATTTCAATTTCTTGCTTTTGAGAGTAGTGTGATGCCATTAACAGGATTTCAAACTTGAAGTGAAAGAAAAAGAAATGGAATCAAGTAAACTTTAAAGAAGCTGATTCATCTTACCTAACAGCTTTCTTACTAATATAGGCTCATACAGTATTAGGAAGAGTACTGTCTGTGGTTGTTTATAGAATTGGAAAGAGGAAAGGAAGCAGGGGAGGGAAGCTTTGATGTGAAGAATCCCACCTGCCTAGAATAATAAAAACAAACAAACAAACAAACAAAACCTTCCTATGGGCAAGTGTTAGCATCCCTGAAACAGATCTGGATCTTAATTGATAGCTGTGAAGAGACAGTCTGACAAATGGAAGAGATCAGCACAGTGTCTCAGGAAGAGACAGAAAGCTCACAGATCCATAAGGGGGCCAGGTGGGAAAGTTGGCTGATACCAAAGCATGGAATGTCAGGTGTGGTGGATTGGGATCCTGAGTGTAGCAAGGAGGGACACGATGACTTGGGCCAGGAAATCAAACTATGTTGTCTCTGCCTTCAACACACTGCCACTCCCTACTTGGATCAAGAAAGAGCAGGAGCTTACTCCACTTTGGTGGTACATCCATTCATTATCTGAAAAACAGAAATTGCTATTAAATAAAGATTTTGTTCTTCGGCAAATGAAAAATTTAAATGTTTGAAAAAGTTTTCTTGTTTTTTTTTTAAACTGCACACAAATAATAGCTTATTTAGCTTAAGAAATACAGGTAAAATGTGGGTCTTATCATCCACATTGGGGGGAAGGGGCGAGTCTTGCACACTTAGGAGCTCAATGTGTAGTAGTAGGGTGAATTTTAGGAGGTCATTCCTTACTCTTCTTCCGCTGCAATGCTGTGGGCAGGAACATATGGTGCTGGAAGAAATGAAGTGTGCGTTGAACACAGAACCTGATACACAGTAGGGCATAATGGATAATGGTGTCTCACCATGAATGGATGCTGGTTGAATAAAGTTGTAGAGTTGGACACACTGTGTAGTTAAAGGGACTGGAATAAAACTTGAACACCAGTTAGAATGTCTTGGTTAGAAATTAAAAGCAATCTAGAGCCAATTTTCCCTGCTGACAAGGGATGAGCCAACTCATGTGGAGTCCTGTTTAGGTGCTTCTGCCCAGTGGGGTGCAAGTGTTATCCCTGTAAATAGGCCGACCAGATCTCTGTCCATTTACAGACTGAGAAAGATGCCGATTTAGCGGTCTCAAATTAGCGCCAGCGACGCTCTCCTCTGGGCCTCTCCTTGCCCTGCCTTTGCTTTAGCTCCTAAATCTTTCCAAGCTGGAGGCAGAAGGGATTCCCATCCCCAGCTGCCTCCTTGAGTCCCGCGAAGCAGAGGACTCCTCCCCTGGAAACTCCTCCGGGGCTGGGGAAAGCTTTGGCGCATGCTCCGTACCTAGGGCAGGTTTTTGCTGCGGGTAGCAGGGCTCCTGTCACACCGGCTGGCGGGTTGTGGCGGTGCCAGCCAGTGTGTGAGAGTGTGTCTGCGTGCCCGCGCCTGGGCGGACCGACCCGGAGCAGCAGTGTGACTGGCCAGGACAGGCAGCTCCGCACAGGCGCCTCGCCCGCAGCCGCTGCGGGGGCTCCTCTGCAAACTTGCGGCGGGCACCTTCCGCCCTCCTGGCTCCTGCGCCCAGCGACCTGCAGGCAGAGGCTCCGGCGCGCGTGCGGGGCGCGGTGCCCGCGGCGGGCCAGGGCGGCGGGGCCGGGCCGTGCCTTCGCCCTTGGCCCGCGCCCTGGCGAGCCTCATGCAGCACCCGCGCTCGCGGCTGCTGCTACTCGGCTGCCCCGCTGCCCGGGGCAGGTCCAGGACCGGAGCCGCGCGCACTAGCGCCTGAGCGCCTGAGCGCGGGCGGCGGGATGCCCCGCGTCTCCTGAGAGCGCGCACCGTGCCCGGCCGGGAGCAGGGAGCGGGCCGAGTCGGGCGCCCCCGGGAGCGCAGGGCGCCCCACGCCGCAGCCGCAACCGCGCGCGCCGGCGCCCGCCTCCCCGCCCGGTTCGCAGGCCCGGCTTTGCCAGCCTCCAGTGCCGGAGTGCCGCGGGGCCGCCAGCCAGCCGCACGCTTCGGCGTCAGGGGCATGGAGGAGCGGCGGGCTCGGAGCCGCGCCCCGGAGTCTCCGAAACTTCCGAGCCGGCGCTCGTCCGCGCCGCTGCCGCCGCCGCCGCCGCTTCGCCTGCCGGCCTGAGAGCGGGACCATGGATGAAAGGTTCAACAAGTGGCTGCTGACGCCCGTGCTCACTCTCCTCTTCGTGGTCATCATGTACCAGTACGTGTCACCCTCCTGCACTAGCTCCTGCGCCAACTTCGGGGAGCAGCCCCGCGCGAGGGACGCCGGCCAGCCTGCTGCCCCGGGTCCCGCCCGCCGGGCACAGGTGCCGCTGGAGGACTGGGAGCGGCGGCCCCAGCTGCCTCCGCCACCGCGGGGGCTGCCCGAGGGGCCTCGGGGGGCCGTGGCGCCAGAAGACGAGGATGTGGAGCCAGGGGACCCGGAGGAGGAGGAGGAGGAGGCGGAGGAGGAGGAGGAGGGAGAGGGAGAAGAGGAGCCGGACCCGGAGGCCCCCGAGAACGGTTCCCTGCCCCGGTTCGTGCCGCGCTTCAACTTCACCCTGAAAGACCTGACTCGTTTCGTGGATTTCAACATAAAAGGGCGCGACGTGATCGTGTTCCTGCACATCCAGAAGACCGGGGGCACCACGTTCGGCCGGCACCTGGTGAAGAACATCCGGCTGGAGCAGCCGTGTAGCTGCAAAGCGGGCCAGAAGAAGTGCACCTGCCACCGGCCGGGCAAGAAGGAGACGTGGCTCTTCTCCCGCTTCTCCACCGGCTGGAGCTGCGGGCTGCACGCGGACTGGACGGAGCTCACCAACTGTGTGCCGGCCATCATGGAGAAGAAAGACTGTCCACGCAACCACAGCCACACCAGGTACTGTCCCCTGCCCCGTCTCGCTTCTTGCCCTAGTCCCGACCCCGGGCTGCCCTGCGCGTGCTTGGGAATTCCCCAGCGTCTTCCAGCAGTTGGGGCAGAGGCTTTGGTAGGGGCGTAAGAAGCCTCTGGATAGTGCTCTGGTTTTGAACTCGCGCCTCCCCTGTCCACATCGCTTCCCGCTACCCCCCTTTCACCTTCAAAGGTTCCCGGAAACGTCGTGTGTGTGTCCTTGCTGTGCCTAGCACGGTGTGGCGTCCCTCGGAGCGGACAGTCGGAAAACCGTGGAATGGCGAGGAGGCCTGGGTTAGATAAGCGAGGTCGAATCTTGTACGTAAATTCTGTGATTGGAAACTCAAGCCCTGAAGGAGCTGGGCGTGGAGGCAGGGCAGGAGTTTTCCTGGCACGGTGAAGCCGGAGGGGAGCCTAATGCGTCTGTAAGTGGCTCTTGGGTGGCTGCTTGCCAGCTCAGGAAACAATCTCTTGATGGCACTTTGAAGATACACGTGCAAATTCCTGCTCTGCCTCGATAACCCTCATTCTGGAAATGGTTTTTGTTGTTGAGTAATGCTAGGCTTTTGACTCATGCTGTTCTGAGCAAGATTTCCACTCTCCCCCAGGCCAATCCATCAACTCATTCCGAAAGTATTTGTTAAATGCCTATTGTGTGCCTGGCAGTGTGCTAAATGGTAGGTGCATACAAAATTTTAGTAAGTCAAAACCCTTCCTTTCAGGAGAGAATGGCCTTCTTCTCCCCTCCCCCTTTTAAATAGTAATACTGCTGAGAATTAGGAAAGTTTGACATCTTAATAGCCAATGAAACTACTTACATTATTAACATCCGTTGAGAGAGGCATGGGCTTAAGAATTTGGTTGAATGTTCTTTCTGCCCATTGCAATTTGAAGATTAATCTGACATGCTTGCTCAAGGGACTAAAATATTAAAAGCTTGGAACACTACTTTATTGAAGTTTTTATCTCAAAGGTTTCAAACAATTTGGTGTAAGGAAATAGGAATTTAAAAACTCAAGCTCAATATGTTGATATCAGATAGCTTTTGCATCTGACATTATGGGAAAAGCTTCCTGTCCTGGCAGCTACCCAGATTCTGGAATTCACCACCACTGAAGCATCTAATTCTACTTCATTTCTCCAAGAATGAGCAAAATTTCATTATGGGATTTTTTTACTCTGGCAGTTTTTCAAATGCTTTCTCTCCTCCCTGCTCCTTTCCCTGTTTAATGGAAATTGGTTAGACTAAAAACTTGGTTAGACTTGGAATGAGGGTATTAGGCTCTATCTTTAGTATATTTTAAGGAGCTTTTATTTATAGATATTTCTAGTTGTGTAGTATTTTAGCTCCTGCCCCTCTATTTTAGTTTAAAACAGTTTTTCTTTTCTTTTTCTTAATTGAAAGGTAGGCTTTATTTTAAAATTTATTTCAGAGATGCTAGTAATGTATTTTAGGTATCTCTCTCTCTCTCTTTCTCTCTCCACACATACACACGCAGAATCTCTTTTCCAGGTCTTCATCAAATCTAGACTTCACTATTTATTTATTTATTTATTTATTTATTTATTTATTTTTCAATTACTGTTGCCATCCAACATTATTTTATATTAGTTTCAGGTATACAGCACAGTGGTCAGACATCCACATAATTTATGCAGTGATCCCCCCATCAGCCCAGTACCCACCTGGCACTATACATATTAGCCATAAAAACGGTTTTCAATTGATTATACTTCCAAACTTCCTAACAAACAAAACTATTATTTTAGCGAGAGAGAATCTCTGCTGTGCTTTACCCAAAAGTATACTTTTGGGATTTAGACCTTTATGTATTAATTCCTGATTGACCCCAAAGAGTTTTGCTAGTCTGATTGTCACCTTCCATTTCACCAAAACTGGAGACATTGATTATCACATAGACACATCCAGTGACCCTTCACTGGGTATCAACATTATTTTCTACTGATGTATATAAAAGTCTTAGTGAATAGATGAAGGTTTAAGAAGAATTAGAGATTACGGAATCTAAAAATAATGTGATTTTACTTAGTGATGAAATGCTGCTGCTACTGTAGACCCAGGATAGATGACAGCAGTAAGATCTCACTTCTGTAGGAAATACTCAATATCTCTGCACTCTGTGATGGAGGAAAATCCCACTTTGGCTATTTGAACATGTGGCTTCCATTGCACAGTCAAATGTTTGTTTGTTTAGTGATGGACCACAAACCTCCATTTCTTTCTGAATCATAAGTTATCAGATAATAATCCTGCAGTGGTTTGCTTTTATTTTTAAAAAAATTTTGTGGTAGTGTTTTATTATTTTTTTTTGGGGGGGGAGGTAGCACATTTTACAGTCTTTCTTCCTTACCCTTTCTCCCCTTCCTGATATTCTCAATTGCTTTTCTTCTCTAGATGCTGTGGTAAAGAATAGTTGTGGTTTATGCGAGGTGCCGTGCGTCAAAAGCCATAGAGAAAAAGTTGAAGAGATGTTCAGTAGCATCTTCCTCACAGAGAAGATTGAATTAGTTGTCTGTCATTGGACTGTCTGTGTAAGGCATTCCACAGTCAACTAGATTAGCCTGGATAATGGAGGGTACATTTCCACAATGCAAAATGGCAGATAATCTATTGCTACATAATGGGAACAAGGTTCTTCAAATAGGGCTGACTCTAAGCAAAATCAAGATGTAGATCATGTTGATCTTAGTTCCCTTGTCTCTTTGTTTTTGGTTTCCCCGCCCCCCCCACAACACCTCCTTCCCCGTTTCTCACAGAGATCAGTGCCCTTGTGAGTCATGTAATGGGTAAGAGCTAGGATTCTGTAGTCAGATGGCTATGGCACCTGTGCTTACTAGCTGTGTAACCAGGACTAAATTCCTCTTTCTGAGCCTCAGATTCTTCATCTTTAAAGTATAGGTGATAATTAGTACTTCTCTGACGTGTCATGAAAACTAAGAAAATGCATGCAAAATGCTTAGCGTAGTAGCTATTCCTAGTATATGCTGGTATATAGTACTTAAAGCTTAATATGCAGGTATATAGTAACACTTAGACATTAGTTGTTAACTATAATAAGAATATCTTCCCTGATCAAGGCCTTCCTTCATAAAAGGACCTAAGGTCAGTTCCTTGGAGCTGCTCGGTGTAAATAGGTCAGAAAAAGTTTTAGATATGCCATTTTATGATTATTTGTATTGAGACAGAATCCTAAGTTCCAAACATAAGACATAAATGGAAAATTATGGACATTTGGGCATCAGTAATCTCAGGGGGCAGGATGGGAAGCAAGGATGGGGGCACACAATATAACTGTGTATATCTTCTGTTGGTGACAAGAAACACTGACTGGAATGGTGAGGGAGGAGGTGGGTCATGGGAGATGCATGGTGGGGTCGAAGGAGCCATCATATGAACCCAGGAAGGGGCCGGCTTGGTGGCTGGCAGTTTGGATCCAGCACAGAGGGCATTTCTGACCACTGAAAACGTTTAAGATAGGAAGCTCATAGGAAGATGGCACATCTGATTACCTCTTTTTTCATGTCACTGATGGTTTCTTCCCATTCCTTTTCTTTTGTATTTTTCTCCAGTTACATATTTCTTTGTTATTGTATGCTTTCCCCTTTCATCTGCATACCCAGGTCTTTAGAATACTCTTCTCTACCATTGTTGAGGATAGAATCATAGCATTTTATAGCTAAAAATGACTCACGAGATAATCTAGTCCCACAATTTATATGGCAAGCGAGTAATCTAATTTTAAGGAGGTGAAATTGTATGTCTAAGGTTTCCCCAGGACACTTGAGTCTTCATTTTAGTAATTTATATTTAATGTTTTGCCTATAGTTTCTTCTGTTTACTATGAAAAGTATGGTGGAGAGTGCCTTAAGCACCTACTATGTGCCAAGTACTATGATAGTCCTAGGAATGCAGTTTTGGACAAGCAGGGTCAGCCCTAAGAGCTTAGGCTATTAAGGAAAATAGACCTTGATATTCTTTGGTGAGTACCACTCTCATTCTTAAATAATCCTGAGAAAGATTCCATCAAAACCTTTTGTAGGGTAAGATGGCAATTTTTCTTTTTTTATTACAGAATTTTTCATTCTGTTGGTCCTGTTGGAGCAGTTAGAATCTTATGAATATTATATTAGACAAGACCCTCTGTGCTGCAAATGGTACAAACCTAACTCAAACTCAGTTCAGCCAGAGGTCTTTGTAACCAGACAATAGGAAAGGTAGGGGTAGAGTTGGTTTCAAGAATGACTGGAACTGGAGGGTTGGGGTCTTTCTCCTCACATTCTTTTGCATATTGACCTCATTCTGTCAAATTGGCTTATTCCACAAAATGGGTAAATGCCTGTAATATCTAATAGCTCCACAATCCGAGATCAAAGTAGATCTTCTTGGGGTTCCAGTTTGAAATCTTGGGAAATGACTCTGATTCGTTCAGGTTGGAGCTTGTCACTATTATTTCAGTCAATCAGTGTGGCCAGGAACGTGAGGTTCTCTGATCCACCTTGAATCACAGAACTACATCATGACTGGTGGTGGTGGTGGTGGTGGTGGTGGTGTGTGTGTTATCACAAGAAGGGGAGCTAGCATAGATACAGTTCTTAGGTGGACCAGTGGGTTCTAGACAGTTCTTCCACATGTGTCAATTATAGGTGTAAATAAATGAGAAGTAAATGAACCTTCAGATCTCTTCTTTATATTCTATTTAGAAAAAAACTTAAGGCTGACTACAACTCCAGTTTGTTTGCAGCATCTGGGAACCATGTCACATGAGGAATAATTGAAGGAACTGATAATATTTAATATAGAGATGGGAAAAATAAAGAGATACAAAAGTTGCCTTCAGATACTCAAAGGAGGAGGGTGTGAAAGATGGAGAATACTTGTTCTGTATTTCTCCAAAGGATTGAACTAGGGTAAGTGAGACAGAAATGATGGGATAAGGATGTCAACTCAGAGTAAGAAAGAACTTCATAAAATTTGTAACTGTCTGAAATGAGAATGAAATCTTTTGATAAGTGGTGAGCTCCCCAGCAGTGAAAACTTTAGACATGGCGAATTAACCACTGATGTTGTAAAAGGAAATCCTTCCCAGGACAGAGCCTAGCCTGCATGGCCTTTTATTTTAAGGTTCGTGATCTAATCTAAGCTGAGTTCAGGGTATCCTTCTCGTTCCCTTTCCTGCCCCATGTAGAGAAAACAAAACCAAACCAAAAAGAAAAATAGAAAGGATTATAAGTGAACTAGTCAGTTCTCAAACCTTTGTAAATATTTCTACAAAGGAAACTTTTGGTCGAACACAGTCGATGGTATAGACTGTTTTATATGTTCAGGGCCAAGAGCAATAAATGGTTCTTGGGTACTAGAATGTCTGCTTCTTTATAATAAGCATAAAAAGGTAAGATGAGAAAATATACCACAACTTGCCACAAAAAGTCATAACCACTTTGAAACATCATCTGTTTATTGCTTTTCCTTTAGACAGCAGGCTAAAATATATAAGGAGTCTGCAGAACTCTGTTTCAAAGACAACCTGGAGTATTACGGCCCATACTGCTTTTGAAAGCATAATCTTTTTGATGTCTTTTCTAATTAGAAATGTTGAACTACAAAGAAGGTTAATTTTCAATATCAGGTTTGTCCTCAGTGTAAAAGTAAGGAGATATGAGATTGTTCTGTCTATATGCCATATCCACTTACATGTTACAGGGTCTCTAAATGTATTGCTTCTGGTTCAAACCACCAATATTTGCTGTAAATCAGAGGGAGGTTGAATTAAATCCATTCAGTTTTTTTGAGTTGTGGAAATAAGACTGGAAGTGGTAAATGGTAATTGATGATTTTTTTTTCCTTTTTCTTGCTGGTTACCTTAGGGGTTTTGAAAAGGTTGATTTTTAGAGAAATATAAATATTCATGTAAGAATTGGAAGCTAGGTAAATTTAGCCACTAACAAAGTAGATTTGTTTAATCTTAGACTCTTATGTTATTATTCCCCAAAGCTAATTATTATCATCTCATTTTGACTAAGGACAATCAGAAGCTTATGGCATTTGAAAGTTATTTATGCTTGATAATGAATTAAACAGGTTTAATTGAGACTGGCAAATCCTAATGTAATTTTAAGAGTCATGAAATAAATTAATTATTGGGCCAAGAAATAGGTTTAGTATGAAAACAATTAAATGGGGAACCCAAATTAATGTTTTGTAGTAATCTTATCTTGTTTTTGAGTTTGTTAAATATGGATATCATGTATATCTTCTCTGTTGATTTTAATTGGCTAACATAACTTTATTTTAATTATAGCTAAGCATTTATGTTTTGGGAAGTCTAAACATTTAACTTAGACAAGGTTATTTGTTTATATCTTCCTCTAGCAAATACAGTTGCTTTGTAAAATATATATAAAGTTACCAGTACAGAGACTGACCTATAGAAGATGCTCAATAAATGTCAGCTAAAAGTATATTGTATGTTCTAGATTATTTTATAAAAATAGCGTAACTTGACAAGATTGTGGTTCTTTAAAAAGTGGAATTATCAAGTGTTTTGTTTCATAATCTCTTATTTCAGATGCAAATTCTTATGTCTAATATAAACTGTTAGCAGTTGCCTTGGTAATTAACAAGATGTCAACTCCTCTGATTCTCTAGAAGAGGAGTGAAAGTAAGTATGGAGACCAGGGCTTATTGGACCATTCGAAGCCGTCTCTACTGTTAGACATTATGACACAAATCAGAAATTCATTTGGGTACAAACAGATGTACTTGCCTCTTGGAAAGGTTAATCTTATCATTGATTTTCACTTTGTGAAAAATCAGCTTAAACGGAGAGCATGAGAACTATGATGTAGGATGGGACGATGAAAAAGCACAAGTAATGTAGACTCTGGATTACTACTGTTCAAAGGCAGATGGTCGAGATGTTGTGGTTAGAGATTGTGATATTGGAGAGAGATGGGAGGAGACCCTGAGTTAGGAAGAAAGTCCTCAAGAGAAACTGGAAGAAATTAGTGACAAATGTATCACCTGCTGAAAACCACTGAAAATTGTGCTGATGCCCAATTTGTGAATGTAATTAGGGTAACGTTTAAGAGCATGGGCTGTGAAGTCAAACTAGTTAGATTTTATTCTGGCCCTACCACTTACTGTCATAGAACCCCGAACAAGTCAGTTACCTGCTCTGTACTTCAATTTTCTTCTCTGGAAAATGGGAGGAATAATAATACTATCTGATGGTGAGGACTGATAATACATGTGGCACTCCGCAAACAGCCCGACACATGGAAGAGTTAGCTATTATGTTCTCATTGGACTCGTCTTACACATTCATGCTGTTTTGTATAGAAAGAAAATGATAGATAAACTTGTACTGTCCTTTTGGAATCTGAAACTTTCTATCTTGAATGATGCAAAAATGAATTTGCAAGCTTTTAAAGCCATACATGATTAAAGTAAATGTTAATTCTTAAGATACCATGGGCATTCAATGGGTACTTAATGAACATTGTTGAATGGACCAACATTTCTCCAACATATCATTTTATTTGTTGTGGGAAATAAATGAAACAGCAACAAGAATGTTTAAACACATACAATTAAATTCATAAATGAAACAATCCTGCACAGAAATTGAATTAGCTGCCCGTGGGCACGTAAATATTTGTAGCTCATTGCTACTATTCGTATCTTACTGTGCTTTCATTGCTAAGTATTGTGTCCTTTGTTGTCAGAGCCTTGCATTTAACACCATATGTTCATGGTTGCCCCTGCATTCTAGTTTCTTTATAAAACACAAGAGGGTAGAAATGCTAACCACCTGGAGGGCCTCCGTATTTATTTGCTAGATTTCCAGAGTGCTTCTTCCAAAGAATTCAAGATTATGGATGTATGACTGTAAACCTGGGTGACAGCTTCTTTATTTTGTGGACTTCAATTAGGAATTGGTAGAATTTTATAGGTTTACTTCAAAACTGAAAACATAGGCCTAGAAAGAAGAGTAAACATGACTTTCAAGACAGATGTGTGTAGTAGCTTAACCTGTGTGTGGAAATTTCAAGGTAAGATCAGTATAATACAGTAATGAGCAAGGTGACATGCCAAGAAGAGAGAACAGACAGTGATAATGCAGGATGTAAATTAGAAGGATGCCACAGAGGAGGGGCAGAAGGACAAACGTAGTCAAGGTGAAGAATGCAATCCTAAAAGAACCAAATCAGAAAGAAGGTAATGATGAAAGCACAGGTCAGAAATTTACCTTGTGTGCAATCTTTGTCTCATTAGTACATTTATGAGAAGTAATCAACCATCTGGGAGGCTATCTGACTTGGGACACTGGAGTATTTAAATGCTGCTGATGTTCTTTTATTTACTTAGGCATTTTTTCCTGTATCTGTTTGCTATTTATCGGTAGCTGTATTAGTCAGAGTCCTGGAAGTAAACAGAAGCACCTGTGGTTTTGCGAAGGGGCTAGTTATGGAGGGATTGATGGGGTAAAGGCACCAATGTTGGACCTGAGGTACCTTTCAGCTAATAACAAGGGGGAGCTGTGAGCCACCCTGCACCTGAAGTGGCAGAGGGAGATTACCATGATATCAGCATCCGTTGTCTGCAGGAGCTGCAGCCTCAATTGTAGGAAGGACTTCCCCTTAGGAGCTGTTTGTAGAAATCAGCTGCTGCCAGAAGTATGGAGCTGAGGCAGAGAGGAAGGGGTGGGGAAAGAAATATCTTAACTACTTTCTCCTTCCACCTGCCCATCTCTTTCCATTTTAGCTTCCACCTGGAAGCTAAAGGGCAAGAGACCTAATTGGATACATTTCACGCACTTGAGCAAGGCAGAGAAAAGATGGAGAATGGACTTGGGGTTGCAGGGTTAGAAGGGATGGAAATGGAGAATAACTAGTGCAGTGCCTTAGAATAGTTAGAAATTTCTTCTCATTCATTTTATGAGTGCCCCCATTCAGTTCTGCAGGTGACACCGAGAACAAATACCCTTTGTTTTACCTGTACCACCAGTCTTCTGTATGGACCGTTAGTTTCCACCTAAGGAATGGTGAATGCAGCAAAGGAACTCAGCAAAGGAGCAGTCACCACAGACAAGTGACTTTTTGCTGAGTAATAAAAATAATGCTAAATTCAGGTGTTTTGTCACCTTAGTAACTCCAGAATCAGCTGGTCATAGTGACAGATTTGGGGAGTTAGGTCTGTAGCATGATGCATAGTATGCAACACACATTTTATATTACATCTGTGTGTGGTTTTTTATGAATTTGGAGTTATATAACAGTATTTGAAGCATGACAAAGTAGTTTGCAAAACTGGCTGTAGTTTGCAAATGCATATTTATGATATGTTTAATTTATGACATGCTTAATTTTCTTCTAAGAACATTAAGAATGTTAAGAATAATATTTGTGTGGCTTTAAGTCTCTGAAGGTAAAAGTGAGAGAAGGAATTCTGTTACATTTGAAGCTGTTTTAATGTTCTTAGTTTTAAATGATTTTCAAAATACTGTTTCCATATTTTGGGGAAGATATGAGATGCTTGAAAGTATACATACATGCAGTTCTCTGTGCATACCACTCTGAACCCAGAATCTCCTAACATTAGATATTGAAAAATATTAAAGTTGGTGTCGGAGAAAACTTGACCCAAGAATTATCAATTCATGGCTTTAATTCCAAGAGTCAAAATGCCATGAGCAAAAAGGTATTCAACATTGTGTTTGTAGATGACAAAACAAGATTCAGTGCATTACCTGCGCCTAGTCCATCTATTGGGACTGGTGTGTACTTGTATGTCATAAATTCCTTTCTCCCATCCATTGGAGGGGATTTTGCGCTGCTGGAAAGAACATCATCCATGAAGAACATACTAACCTCTATCCTCTTTTTCAAAGCTCCCCCTCCCCCCCTTTACACACAATCCTCTTTTTTTTTTTTTCTCTCTAGGACACCGTTTTGTGAAATGGCTATGTCAGCAATGGTGTGTAAACAGGAGGATCATCTTCAGGCCCTTGCCTCTGTGTGAAAGTTACTTGCCATGATAAAATTGCCTTAGGAATTGTTTTCTGCTGGCTGTGAAAGTTATTAGCTGTAAGGAACCTGTGCTCTGTTCAGCTGAGTTTAAGCCCAGTTCACTTAGAGCATCTGGGAGAAGTATCAGAGGAGCTTTTCTTTCTCATGTAGCTTCACTAAGTGTCATTGCACCTTCCATATATGCAATGAAAGAGGTGGACTAATGCATAGTTATATTTCTAATACTCGTATATCTGTACATAAACATTTCTATCAATACTTCTGTAAATAAATGAATATCAAAAGTGTTGTGTATAAAAATATCAGACCGCATGAAGGAATTTAGGTATACTAGAAGTTCCAAATTTATTATCTGATGCATTTTAAAAATATCAACTCTCATGGCCCACTCTTTGTCTTTTCAATTCAGGCTGAATCCTACAACACCGCCACAGATAAATTTTTTTGCCTTGAAAGTTTTATTCTCCAAGTTCCTTATGTGTGCTATAAAGAATAATTAATGTAATGAAAAAATCAATAGTGTGTATAAATTATTTAGTCTTTACTATCATTGTAATTTTCTTTTCTACACCTATTGATTGGCAACAATTCATTTGTTAATTTCTTCCTAATAAGATATTCATTGTATTAGGTCTGTAGTAGTGCTGTCCCTGCACTTTCACAAACAATTCATGAATTATTAATGATACATGGAGCAAGTTAACTTACCAGTGAGTGCTGTGAGATAGAATGCAGGCAAGGGGGAGTCATTGAAATGCTATCTTGTAGAGACACTGTGTAGGCAGACAACTGCTGAGAACTAAGTGAGTAGATTCTTGCAGGATAGTAATTTGTATTTTAAAATTTTATGTGTATGTGTTTTTTTCCATATATATATATATATATATATATATCTGGAAACATATATATATATATAAATAAATAAATAAATATATATATATATATATATGTTTCATTTTTTTAAGTTAAAGTTTATTGGGGTGACAATTGTTAGTAAAGTTACATAGGTTTACCAAGTTAGTTTTTAAATCCACAATGCTTGTGTTTTGGGGAGATGGGGGAAGGTCATCCACAACTATCTGTGATAGGGCTCTGAGTGTGTTTATGAAACACTGCCTTGGCAGTTGTCCACTGAAGTGCTTCAGAGGAGTGGGAAAAATCTGAGACCTTTTGGAAACACACAGAGATTTGAGTCTAAGAAGTCGAACTGCCAAAATTCATGGCAAAGGGAACCTTTCCATCAGCTAATTTTGACAAGAGGCAGAATGGTATCCTGAAAAGAGCTCTAAATTTTTGATCAAGCAACTGGGGTTTGAATCCAGACTTCCTCATTGACTTGTTTACTTATTTATCATGTGGTCTTCTTGTCAAAATTTAAGTTTCCTGGAGACGGTGACTGTTTTGTTTCCCTCTGCATTTTCAGTGCCTAGAATAGGGCCAGGTACATAATGGCTGTCAAATAAATCTTGACTGAATAAATGAAAAAGTAATAAGCACAAATAAATGTTCTAATTTATTGGACAATTTGGATAAGAATATGTATTCTATCTCCTTTTTTAGAGTTGTTGTGGTTTAAGGAAATGATTATGAAGGCAGTTTATAAAGCACAAAGTACTATACAAATTTAAATTTACATTGATGGTGAGAAGCCTTTTGATATAGAATGGAAAAGGAAGGAAAGTTGGATTTTGGAAATGCAATGAATATATAATTCGGCTTTTATAGAGTTTCAGAAATTGGGAATGACAAAGATGCAGTTGAAAAATATGAAAAATATGCATTTAGCTCAACAACTTGTTAGAGTAATGAGCAGTTTCTTTTAAAACTGAGTATAATATATCGTAAAAGGCTTATCAAAATGCATGTACTTTTCCTTAGACCATCGGAAAACCTTTTTTCCAGGGATTTGGCACAGATCAAGGAGCAAAAGTTTTTCTGTTTTCTTTTTTTTCGTTCCGCTGCTTTACCTTTTTGAGAAAGTTATCCTGAAATTGCTATTTTTAGTTTTATATTCATAACTTAATCATTATTTTCACATGACAGCTATAAATTATAGCTATCAGTTAACATGTCCTGAAAGTGAGCTGAGACTATAACTCTTCTTCATTTAAGCTGATTTAGGATGTGATACTCCACTGAGCTGTTCACTACATACTTGGTTTTGCAGTTAATTACAAAGAAAGCAAAAAATTACTTTAGAGAAGAAAATCTTCCAGAATCTAGAGTTTGCATTTCAATAAAGATCTATTAGCAGAATCATTTTGCTTGGCAATGAGATAGTTTTTATATGTGAGGCACCTGGTCACTTTCAGGGGGATATACACATTTTCATGGGTGGAGGCATAGCTCCTTGGCTGTGGTGGAGTTTTGGAAAAGGCTGTAAGTTCAGTAAGCAGATGGAACACTAAGAGGTGTGATGACTCACAGTAGGAGAGAGGGGGGGCATTATCATTTATTGAACTCTTTTATCTTAACAGCAACCCCATGAGTCATGTAGAAGTATCCCCATTTTACAGATGAGGAATCTGAGTATATTTATTAGGATGCTGTCAGTGGCATTTAACAAAAAAACTCAAAGTCAAATTGGCTTAATGGTAAGACATTTATTTTAAATTTCATAAAAAGCCCAGAGAGAATTGGATGATTCTGTCTCTGTAGCATGGCCCAGATCCAGTGAAGCAGAGAGGCAAAGAACATAAGTGTTGAAGCCCAACTGTGGGGTTAAATCCTGATTCTACCATTTATTACTATGTGACCTTGTACAAATTGCATAAATCCTTCAGGGGTCAGTTTCTCAATCTGTAAAACAATTATGCAGACATTTTCCCCTGTCATTAGTGATAAGGATCACGTGCGTTAGTGCACACAAACATTTTGAGGAATACCTGAAGCACTCATTAAATATTAGCTATTGTTATTTTACTGAGGACCCAGCTATTTTTCCACATCTTCACTCTGTCACCTTGAATTTGCTGGCTTGGGCCATAGGCTACTTCTTTTATGGTTGCAAGAAGGCTGCAACTATTCAAGTGGCTGCAGAATTTTCTGGCCAAACAACAACTAGAGCAGAAAGGGTCCCATTCCCATTCCTAAGCCAGTCACTGGCAACAGGAATGAGACCTGGATTTCTTTTTGATGGGGATAGGATTACCATTCCGTGAGTCACAAGGGGACAGCAGAACAAAATTGAGGCTCTCCTAGTAAGGGAAAAGGGGGATGTATGTTGGAGAGGCTACCAATTGTGTCTCCATCCTCTCCATTTTGGAGAGGCACATAGGATTAAACTATAAAGCTAGATTTCAAATCTGGACCTTAACTTCCAAGTTCTAGCCTGTCAACTATTCTAATTTACATCTGCCAAAAGTATTGCATTTCTATGATTGGTCAAAGAACTGAATTATTCATTGACTTTTTTCATTCATTCCTTTGTTGGTTCAGTCAACTTCAACATACACTTATTGAATGTCTGCTATGTATCAATCATATATATATATATATATATATATATATATATATATATATGGTACAGTTTCAGAGAAATCAGAGGGAGAAGAAATAGCGTATTTGACAGTCATTTGGGCTGGTAGTAAGAGTACCAGCAGGAGCAAGGCAGGACACAGGACCAAGGTAGACCTTGGTGGATTAGTGTAATAACCTTGTTTTCTAGTTTTTGTATTTCATGTTTTGACACCTGGGGCCTTACTGATCCTGGAAGAATCGCAGGGTTAGCTAATTCCTAGAGATAGTAAATGAGCATGCCTTTCATATGAAAACCAAACAATCCAGAGCCCATACCCCCAGCTGCTTCCTTTATCACACTCTTGTACTATAGGTTACTATCCCCTATGCCTTAATCACCCCAGGATCAGTTACCAGACAAATTGGGACAGCCCCTCTAGGACAGAGCCCCCTGAAATTATACTAGCCAATTGTAAACTTGCTTACCCTGCCTCACTTATTCCTTCCCTTGGAAACCACAATAAGGGTTCTTGCCCACATTTTCCCCCTGACTTCCTCTGCCTCATGAATGACCCTATTGCTTCCCCCATGAAGTCCTGTGTGGCATGCTGTGACTTGTATTTCTAGGTATCTGAGTGTAAAAAACCTTCTTTTATGACAGTCACTTTCGTGTCTTCTTGTCTTACCATACCTGATTAAAACAAATCCTTAAAAGAGTTACCAAGAATGGAACTCAAACAAAGGACAATAATTCTAGTTAATCAGAAGCATTAAAGTGATAAAAGTGGGTTCTGAAACAGTATAGAACCAGTTTTCTGACAGGTGCAAGGTCACATTGAGACTAGGTCAAGGATTAGACTGATCAGTGCCCTCACATCCATTGTCAGGATTGTGGATCGGTTCCAGGGACTGGAGAGGGGCCAAGTCTTCAGGTCAGATGGTTCTAAGCTATAGGAGGCATGGGTGTAGGAAGAGGAGGGAGAGAAGTGTAGAGTTGGAACAGCAAGCAAGACCTGAGACAGCCAATTCCTTAGAATTTAAACAATGTTGTAAAAACATTGACTGGCTGGCAAGAGAGATATAAAAATTTCTAATTTTATTTTGAAGTCATTTCTTTCTATAGCTTGCTAGCTGGCTAGATTGATTGATTCATTCATGATTGTACAAAGCCCGATACCAGGCGTTGGGGAGGATACAGATTGATACTTGTCCTGGCTCTCAAAGACTGAAATCATAGTTATGTAAATTGTAGACCAAAATGACTTGGAAATATTTACATTTCAACATTTATGTCAATTCATGGTTTTGTAATAACAACTACATATAAAAGTTCTGCTTAAAGAATGGACGAGTGTGAATATTTGTAGGAATGAAGAAGGCGCTAATAAAGGATTTGGATTGGCTGAAGAGATAGGCTGATATTGGGATGGACATAGGTCAGTTTATAGAGGGCCCTGAATATATGCTACACTGAGAAAATTATTTTTAATTTACTGTGAAATTTAGAATAACTTTAAATTCTTTTTTTTAGTTAAAGTTTATTGGGGTGACAATTGTTAACAAAGATACATAGATTCTTTTTTTTTATAGAATTTAACATTTATTTTATTTTATTTTATTTTTTAAGATTTTTATTGGGGAATTGGGGGGATGGGAACAGTGCTGGGGAATTGGGGGAAGGGGAGCAGACAAGTTGCTGTCCTTTTGTTCTTCAGTCTAGTTGTGGAGGATGTTGCTTCACTGGCCCAAGTTGGCACCATCATTGCGCTCTTCCCGGGTGAGGCACCTCAGTCGCCGGCTTCTAGACGGCCGCTCACTGCGGCTGCTGGCTGCTCACGCTGGCTGCTGGCCGCTCACGCTGGCTGCTGGCTACACACGGTAGTCCATGGCAACCCACTGCCACAGGGGCTGCAGCCTATGCCGTCACCAGCAACTCACGGCAGCCCAGCTCCAGGTTGAGCTGTTGTTCAGCATCTTAGCTGTAGAGGGCAGTGTCACTGGCCCTCATATGTGGGATCCGAACCGGGGCCCTCTGGCATCCCAAGCCAGTTCTTAACCATCGCGCCACTCAGCCGGCCCGATGCATAGATTCTTAAACAGTGATGATTTTACAAATACGGCCATAAATTCTCTGATACTCTTCAAGAGGTAAAGCTTAATTCCTGTCTCCACCCCCAGTATTGAGTTCAGTGACTTGACTCTAATGAATAGATTATAATCAAAAGGATGAGCTGCCACTTCTGAGGTTAGGTTATAAAAGGACTGTGGCTTCTGTGTTGGTATTCTCTCTTTTCTTTTCCTGGATCCCTTGTTTTGGGTGAAGCTGTGTTCTGAACAGCCTTATGGAGAGGCCCACATGGCAGGAAGCTGGAATTTTTTGCCAACAGCAATGTGAGTGAGCTTAGCTGGGGATCTGTTAGCCCCTGTCTAGTCTTCAGAGACTGCGGACTTGGTCAACACCATGACTGCAATCTTGCTAGAGACCCTGAGCCATATTTGGATGCTAACAGGGAATGATAAAGCAAAGAGAGGTGATGTAGGAGTGATGTGTTAAAGAAGATGAAAGATGATCTAATTACAGAACACAGGATTTCATCTATCTTCTTCCCTTTTTTACCAGAAATGAAAACGGAGTATTTGAGTACAGATACAGGAAGGTTGGAGAATAAGTAGTTGAAAGATGAAGTTGTTCTAATCTGATTGCATCTCCTTTCTCTATGAAGTATGAAGCAAGGTCATTAGCTGAGATTGGGGCGGAGAGGAAGGAATGTTGGAAATTTGAGGAGAGCAGAGAAGGTGTGAATAATTATCTCAGAAGTTGGGAAAATAAATTTCCTAGGGAAGTAAGCTGTCTGTTAGTATTGAGTTCTGTTTTGAGACCTGTGATTATAAATTTGAGACCAGTCCAGTTAGTATGGTTCTGTTATTTTCTTCAGCAACATTAAGCTGTTCTGGTGGAGGCATGGAGCAAGTGCACAGTTGGATTTAACTAGGACTAGGGTTTTACCAAGGGAGTTATGGCTGTTTGCAATGGAGCATTTATAGTTCCAGATCATGTGAGTTAGCTGGTTAGGAGATAAACAAGGATACAAGGGTGGGTCATAGAAAATAAGAAAAGTGGTAGAGTCAATAGTATGTGTTAGGGTTGATGATAGAGGTCTTGCTGAGGTTAGGGAGTTGTAGGAGATGCTGGTGTAACTGTGCCAGATTATAGGATGCTATGGACAGAGAACAGGGTGTCTCAAATTGAGATGCTGGAGTGGGTGCTGTAACTTATATGATCTATGCAAATGAGTTCCTGAAGTAGGAAAAGAAGTGACCATTGGAGCTAAGAAGATTGAAGAATGGTGGGGACAAAATGTTGGGTGGATTACCCATGTGAATGTCGAAGTCAAGAATGATGGTAAAAGTCGACTTGGAGAGGAGAGTAAGGAGCCTGGTGTTAGAGGTGAAGCGGTCCATGGTGATACCGCCTTGGCTAAAGGGTTATGAAGAGTGACATGTACTCCAGAAGACCATGGGAATGTAATTCCTCAGCACAGACATCTAGGCTGTTGAGTTTTGCAGAGCTGTGATGAACCAAGAAGTAAAGGGCCAAAGGGAAGAGAAGGGACCATAAAATATAAATAGATACATAGGAAAGAAGTAGTGATAGGAAGATAAAGAGATGGAAGAACCGAAATATCCCTCTGTGGAAAAGGGAAAAAGTTCCCTTCCCTTCAATATCCCACTAGGGCTTAGGAACTCCTGTGAAAGGAGGTCAGACTGCAGTATTCCATGAAAGGTTGTCTTATGACTTTCACTACCTTTATATGGCTCACTCAATCACAGTTATCAAGAGACAGTTTTATTCAGCATTCTCTCTTTATGAAAGCAGAAACGGGAATAATATTTGTGAAGTTTCTGTCTAAAAGCATTTCTTAATTTAAGCCTTGATACCAAAGGTACTGAGATTCTGTTATCTAAAAGATTACCTTGTGAGGGATGGCTCTGTCCTTATGTTGACAGATAAGACACAGTTTTTCAATGGACAGATAACCTCACAGGAAATATAATCTGACCATTGGCTGTGAGCTGGGCCCTAGAACCTGGAAAAAAACCCTCATAAAACCATATGTCCATATGTGAGCAGGTAGGTTTTTGAGAAATAAAGTTTTCTTGAGGCAACAACTTACATTCACAACTAATTCAGACCATTTGTGTTTTAGGTGTGATGTGCCGGGAGAAGGATGCATTAAGGGGTAATTATTACAGTTTCCAAAAGGTTATGCATTGCTTATATGTGGAAGGGGCCTCGTTTGTTGGTAGACTGGCCTGCGTTTTATCTATAGCTTGGTTCTTTCCACATTGGGCGAGCTACTTCCTTTTATTCAGAATATGATAGCCTCTTTTTCTGTTCTGGAAGAGGATTGAAGGCAGTACAATAAGTTACACTGGTGATAGTGACTTTGAGGTATCAGAAAGGTTGAGAGGGACCAAGGAAGGGCCTAGGAATGAAGATCCAAAAGCGACCCCCAAAAGCTAGAACAGGAAAGTACAAATGGCGGATGTGCAGAGCAACCAGTACTTATGAAGTCTAACGTTTGGTAATATGACAAATTTGGGTGTGCAGAGGTGGCTAAAGCCCTGCTGATTAAAAAAGCTCACTTTCTTGATGGGAGACAACAGTCTGAACAACTAAGATACAATATGAGCAGGTTGGAAGTACTAAATACTGTGTTTGGACACTGGATATAAAAAGGTGAATCAGACATTGTCCCTGTTCTCAAGGTACTTACAGTGGACAGACTACAAAATGGACAGTTGTAATGTGCCGAGGGATGTGCAGTAACGTAGGGGAACTGAGAGCACAGTAACGGGGGAAGGCATAGCCTGCGCGAGCAGGGAAGGCTTCCGTGGAGGAGGTGCAGTAATTCTAAAGGGTCATCGGAACTCAGAATAGAGTGGCTAATTTTGCCTAAAGGGTATGATAAAGACTTCAGAAGTTATGATTCAGGAACTGCGCATGACTTAACCTTGTCAAGGAACTTCTTCAAAATCATTTTCTCACCATTTCTCACCCATTTATATCCTGGATATGTCTTGATGACATGCTGTTTGCTGCACTTTGACCAGTTATTAAGTTGTACTGTAAGTGATTTATTACTAAAAATATTGGAAGTACCAAAGTTTGTGAAAAATGATTACATTTTTCTTTTAAATTAAAGAGGACTCAAGGTGACCCCGGGGATCACTCTCATATTCTTTAAATGCTTTCTTCAGTGGGATACAAAGGGGTAGATTTACAGTGTGTCCTGAAGGAAAAAGGTTGATTACTCTGTTTTTAGCATATATAATTAGGAACAGATGAACAATACTATTCAATTATCATATGGCTTAATTACTTGTGAATGTGCATATTAAGGTACATAACCTTCCTAGGCTAACTGCCTACCTCCAAAGACAATTTAAGGTGGATTGCAGAATTAAAATGGGGCAATTAAAAGTATGAATAAAACCAAAACCAATTGAAAGGAACAGAAAAATGTGTGTGCCAGGAATCTAACTTTAGTTCATTTGTGCAGTTAAACATGAATTTAAGCTTTTAGTATCTTGGCTGCTGTGACAAAAAATAAAATACTTAGAGAGCCTTTGTCATTGGGTTAAGTTTTTCTCAGGAAAAAGAAAGACTCTTTTTCTGACCTCTGGAAGGAATTTATTGCTTAAAGGGATGTGGGTTGACATCATGAACAATAGTTTTCACAATAGTTTTGCAGAAGATACAGAAAAATTTCTCAAAAGACTGTTACTTACATCAACTCTATAAAACAGAGATATTGGTCTATCAGCACTAAGTGACTAAAGAATGTAATGGAAAATGTCTCAATCACTATAGTGACAAAGATATAAAATACTTTGGAATTAGGTTTTTTAGGGATCATTGTGACCTGTGTAAATAAAACTATCACACTTCATTGGAGATATACTTGAAGCATGAATGAAGAGAGAGAGACATGTTTCCTGAATGGAAAAGTGAATATTGTAAAGGTGGTAAATTTTATTATTAATTTGTAAATTTGAGAATAAATAAGTCTTGTAGGCCTTTACTTGTTCAAGTCATTCTAAATCATGCTGAAAAAAATATCACAGGATACCAGAAATGCTATTAAAGAAGAAAAGTGATGAGGTTGAGTTAGTCCCAGATATAAACCATGTTAGAAATGATAGCTAAAACTGCATCTATCGATGCATAGCTGGAAGTATACACAGAGGACGGAAAGCCCAGAAATTGGTACAATATTTATGAATTGAATGTATGATGTAGTAGCTATCACAGAACAGTAAGGCGAGGAATGTTCTTTTAATAACCAGTTTCTCAACAACATTTAGAAACACAGCAAACTCTTTTTGGTCCATGTTTCATATAATAGGACTATATTCTAGATGAGTTCAATAGTTAAACATAAAAAGTAATATAAGCTTTGGGATAATATCAAATTGGGCATATTTGAGTTCCTTGAAAAGAGTGATCCTTTCCCAAATATTGGGTTGTCAGAAAAGTCATGACACATTTTTGCAACGAAAAACAGAAAAAATACGTCATGACTTTTCCGACAATCCAATATGAAGGGATAAAAGAAAGCACAAGGGAAAGCCAAAAAGTTTTATCTATATTAAAAATGTGAACTGTGTACCATGAAAACAGCATATGAATAATTGAAGTAAAATGGGAAAGAAGAGATCAGAGTTTCCGTGGGTCTGGGTTGGAGGACCACAGACACACATACTCCACTGTAAGATTAGATTCCATTCCTAATTGATTTGGCTGAGGATACAGATGAGAAAGTCACACAGAGCAGAAGCAGATGCAGCTGAGTCCAACAGCTCTCTTCTGTGGAGCCTCTAGTGAGGTGGGTGTGTTGGGGCTGCTGCTGGTGGCACTGTCCCCTTGGGGTGGGGTCGCTCCAGATCTGAGAAGCTCAAGTCTTGTTGTTCCTCAGCCCTTTTACACTTAGGGCTTAAATCAACTCCCAGGGGTAAATTACACAAAATGGATTCCCTTAAGTTCATGGAGGTATTTACAAATATCAAGCTTTCCTGGTGCTTGAGCGAAACTTAGCCTTCTCAAGGTCATAGCTTCTTCTATGGGGAGAAAGCCAACTCTGAGCCCAGGTGTCTTAACACCTTGCTTTTCAGGATCTTGTGATACTCACGCCCTAGTAAACAGATGGAGAAAATGTACAAAGTTTGACAGGAAAGAATTAATAACTCCCTTAAAGGCATTCAAAGATGAAGAAAAACTATTACATTCTCAATAGATAATTGGGCAAACCTTAGTACAGACAATTTTCTCATTAAGAACCTCAGTTAATAACTAACCAATTAGACAAATATTAATTTTATCTGTAAGCCATACAACTAAAATATAAATTAGAAAATAACACATAACTTACACCTACTAAATTAGTAAACATTAAAAAATAGAGGCATAATATCCAGTCCTCATGAAATTGTGGTGAAATGGGTTCATTTGCAAGTTTGCAACCTTCCATGGCTGATTTTTGGAAAGTAGTCTGACAATATATCAGGAATAAAACTGCTTGTGGACGTTTGTGCCAGGAACCTCACCCTTGGGGATTTATCCTAAGGAAATAATTCAAGAGAATAAAAAAAAATATTTTCACTAAGATATTCTACAATTATTTGAATGGCAGAGAAATAGAAAACCAGGGAACGCCTAGGAGTTTGGATAGTAGGAGAATGGTAAAGCTATGGTACAATAAATTGATGGAATATTGTGTCCCCATTAAAATGATAGTTATGAAGACCAGCAGAACAGGAATTTTGAGGCATTGTTAAATTAAAAAAGACACACTATTGTGTCTATTCAGTGATCAGCTTTGTATCCCTATTGCCAAAATCCACAAGGGAATATAATAAAATGAAAAAAAAATTAATGAAAGGGTGGGTAATTTTAATTTAATTCCTGTTTTCTTTATTATTATTAAAAACATCATGGAGTAGTGGTTAAAAATGTGGATTCTTAGATTGCTGGGTACATATGCCAGGTTTTCCACTTACTTGCTGTGGGGAAAGTTACTTTCCATATTTGTGCCTCATTTGCAAAATGGGGATAATAATAGTGCCTACATTATAGAACTGTGAGGATTACATGAGTTAGTGTTTGTAATGTGCTTAGAAAAGTGTCCGGCATACATAGAGCACTATGTCAGTATTAGCTGTTAGTTGATTCTAATAAGATATAAAAGGATATAAAAACCCCCATATAGAGAAAACATTGTTCTTCTCACAAAATGCTATTACCCAAGGCATAACAAATAGATGTTGACTTCTGATAAGCTGTTGGCTTGCCTGTGACTACAACGTGTCTAATTTTACCCATTTCTATAACATGCTGGTTCATAGTAGGCAATCAGTAAATGTTTATTGACAGAATTGCCTAAAACTGTGGCTTTTTGCTGATCTGGATTAATAATTAGCCAGAGTTTAGATCACCATAGGAATTGTTCTTCCTTGACCTTGTGGCTACCTTGAGCCTTATCTCCCTCTCCACCTCTGTGCCTTTTGTCAGATTACTAGTTTTTCAGGATTCAGTGCAGATATTGTCTGTTGAGGTTGGGGTAGGAGCTCTTTCTTGGCACAGACACGGAACCCTGTTGATATACGAGTATCTGTTAAAGCATTTATCATATTATAGTTATGTTTTTGCATTAGTTGAAGCTCACCTACTTCCTAGTGGCAGAAATCAATCTAACTAGCTCACACTAAAAGTTGTACTTATTTAAGATGCTGGCAGGCCACAACGACATCTCTGGAAAGCAGACAATAGAACAATAGGTGTCAGGAACAGTCTCAAGAATTTGGTCAACTTCTGGATCTGGGCAGCAGGAATGTATGACCCCTAGTTCTCTATCATTGACATGACTACGTATTCATTCGTTGGCTTATTTTATACTGTTACTACCTAACTTGTTCTTTATAGGTCTAATTATAAATTTTTGGCTGAGAAATCTGACTAGCCCACCTCACCTGCCCCAACTGGAGTGTGAGGGCAGTAGGAAGGAGTATAGTGGTGACGGTGTGCACATAGCTAGCTGTCTTATAATCAGATGTAGCCTACAGCAGGCTCTCTGAGAAGGGAATAACAGCATGGCAAACTTCCCAGAACGTGTTAATAACTAAACAACATGTTCAATGTGTAGCAGTCTTCACTCCCCACTGGATTCCCAAACCATAAGTTTTTCAAAGGCAGATGGGTGTCTTATTCATCCATGTACTCTAAAGCAACTGGAGTAGTATCTGGCATGCAGAAAGTGCTCAATAGATACTCATTGAACTGAAATTTTAAATATCTGCTAGTTCATTCATCATAGCAAATGCTAAATTGCAGTAAAATTTCCAATGAATGCCTGCACACTGCTGTTTTCAACTGTTGATTACAGAGGAAGGCTAGAGAGGTGCAGGTGATGGAGGTACCATCCTGTTGTGATTTTGTTGGCATCTCTTCTATTCTCATCATTTCACTTATGCAGGGAGGCTTTGGGGTGCTTGAAGTTAGGTAAAAATGTATTTAGGATTAATGGGAGTTTATATGAAGTCATGGGAAGAGCATGGGTTTTGGAGTCTACAGATTAATTTTGACCCTGAGTTTTATCATTTACTACATATATGAACTTGTGAAAATCACTAGGTTCTCTGAGTCTCAATTTACTCACCTGTAAAATGAGATAAATAATTTAATCCAATTTTTAGGATGGGGTATTAAATGAGATTGTGTAATGAAGTTTCTAGGATGTAGTAAGTATTAGTAATTTAATTTTCTTTCCTTCCTCTCTCCTTGCTTCTTACCTCCTTAAGTGCTTTGAGAGTTATTCTGAATGGAGTCTTAAAAGTCCTGATTTCTGTAGCATGAAAAAGACTGTTTTGGCCTGAATATTTCATAAGACAAGGACTTCCAGGAAAATGCTAAAAGGATTAACATTGTAAGATGCCCCCTGTGGTCTAAACCTATCAAAATAATAGCAGAAGAATTACAAAAAATATAATAAGTGTCACAAAGGGAAAATAACCTTTGAAAACAATAAATGAAAACTTAAAATAAAAACCCAGATCTTGCTGTGAAAGTATTTTAACACCACAGAGAAAGGACACATTTGCAGGACCAGGCATTTGCACTGGTAGAGATAGAAAACAAATATCAAGAATCACAAAGAGATAAGGTTGAATAATGATATCCACTTGAGAAGATAGAAAAGAAGACATAATATCTATAAAAATATGCAGTGATGATAAATGACTGCAGCACATGGAAATGCTGCAGAAATACCAAAAAACAAGTCAGGCTACAAAGCATAGGCTTAGAGCACTGGAGTAAAGATTTACATTAGTTGCACACTGTAACACTAAGTGATTGATTTAAAAATATGTAACAGACTGCATGAATCTAGAAAATAGATTGAGGTAAATCTGTGAAGAATAGGGACAGTGTTATGGGCTGAATTGTGTTTTTCCCAAATCCATATGTTGAAGTCCTAACCCCAGCACCTCAGAACGTGATTGTAATTGAAGGTAGGGCATTTAAAGAGGTAATTAAGGTTAAATAAGGTCATTGGGGGGAGGGACCCTAACCCAATATGACTGGTGTCCTTAAAAGAAGAGGAGATTAAGACACAGGCACACACACAGGGAAGACCATGTGAATACAAAAGAAGAAGATGGCTGTCTACAAGCTAAAGAGGAAGTCCTCAGAATGAAACCATCTTTGTCAGCACCTTGATCTTGGATTTCTTCCTCCTGAACTGTGACGAAATAATTCACCTATTCAGTGGTACCTTGTTATAGAAGTCCTAGAAAACTAATGTGGATACCAAAAGAAAAAGTAATAATGAAAACTATAGAAAGGAAGTCTCTACTTATAACCTTCTTATAACCTGGAAAAGAAGAAATAAGAACTAGAAAAAATGCTGAAATGCCTTCTATCAATAGTCCTAATTAATGGTATTAGAGATGCTTGCTGCAGGACTATGAGTGGAAAAAATACGAGTGACTAGATGAAAACCCTATGTTACTAAATGCATACATGATTATGTATATAGAAAACCCTAAGAAATCAACTAAAAATTATTATAGTAATAAGAGTTCAGCACAATTATAACATAAAATAAATCCATAGTCTCTAGTGCTTCATAACTTATAAAGTGTAATAAAAATTAATCTCTTTATAAATAGTAAAATAGCATTAAATAACTGCCAATTAATTTGATGCAGGATATGAAAGCTATTTAAAAGAATTTAAAATAACGGGAGACAGTAAAAAAAAGCTGAGAAAAAGAGAGTAATATTTTACTTTGGGATGATCTTACTAAGTATGCTAATGATTGTAATATTTTTATTAAGTAGACTTTAATATAATAATAGACATAGATATGCTTTATAAATTACAAAGATCTGGATGTTAAATATTGTTTTATATTAGAGTTTAGCATAGCAAAGTTGAGACTCAAGATAAATTTTAGGGGAAAGTAGATTTTAAGATGGTCTAAAATACTCACTTAAGGATTGAGATCAACAAAGAATACCTGATTGCTCAGTGATCAATCATTTTGACTTCTCGATTAAATGAAATTTGCATTGAATTTGTCCCATTTCCTATTGTATAGTATGGTGAGTCTCAAAGTCTGTGGAACCAGTGGGTTTGGTGACTCTTCTGTCTAATACCTGGGCGTCCTTGGGCAGCTATATATTTCTGCTCAATTTTCACTCTGTAAGCTGGGGATGAGGTCGTTGTGAAGAATAAAGAGTCCTGAAATATTACATCATAATTTTTTTAAATTAAAGTTTACTGAGGTGACAATTGTTAGCAAAGTTACATAGATTTAAGGTGTGCAATTCTGTAATACGTCAACTATATATCACATTGTGTTCACCACCCAGAGTCAGTTCTCTTTCGATCACCATATATTTGATCACATGATAAATAAAGTTACTTTCACAGACTATTTTTAGCATAATAGAGTAGCAACAACAGCAACAACAAAACATGGAAACTGTGTTCATCCGTAGGGACTGTTAAAGACTGAATTATGTCCTCTCTCCAGGAAAGTATGTTGAAATACTGACCCTTAGTACCTCAGAATGTGACTTTATTTGGAAATGGAGTGTTTACAAGTGTAATTAGTTAAGCTGAGGTCCTGCTGGAGTAGGGTGGGCCCTTAATCCAGTATAACTGGCGTCCTTTTGAGAAGATGCCATGTGAAGGCAGAGAGACACACAGGAAGATGCCACTGGACAACGAAGGCAAAGATTGGAGTTATGCTACTACAAGCAAAGGACCGAGAAAGAGTCCCAGCAACACTGGAAGCTAGGATGAGGTATGAAAGGATTCCCCACAGATTTCAGAGGGAGTGTGGCCCTGCCAACACCTGGCTTTCAGATTCCTGGTCTCCAGAACTGGGAGAGAACAAATATCTATTGAAAGCTATCCCAGTTTGTGGTACTTGGTTATGGCAGCCCTAGGAAACAAACCTAAGGACTTTGTGGTTTTTGCAGTCATTTAAAGTATATTTTTGAATATTTTAAGGATATGAAAAACTAATTGCAATATATTAATTACTGAAAAAGCAGTTTATAAAATATTCTGTACACTCTGACTTGTATTATCTGAAAAATACATACATAGATATATGTCTATTCTTCCAGTTTGTCTTCTGTACATCATGTTATTAAAACTGGTTTTCTCTGGTTAGGAGCATTTTGGACAACTTTTATTTTGTTTGTTATTTTTTGTTCTGAATTTTTCAAATTTTATAAGGAGGTAAAAATCTATAAATTTTAATTTTTTTGAAGAAAATATATTTGACTTGATGTTATCTTTCTGTGATTTAGGCAATTATGTTCCTTCATGAAAAATGCACAATTATAAGCATTTTTTTTCCAATTTAAATTTCTATTCATGAAGCTTGGCAGAACCATTCCCAGCTCTGTCACACCACAGGCTCAACATGCACAAATTAGTTAAAATGTATTATAATATAAAATATGGGAGGCTGACATATCTAAGGGATGTGTATTACAAAAGCATTAGAAAGTTATACATTAAGACATAGCAGGTCACTATCATCTGGAAACTGGGTAAGGTTAGGGAAGAACGTAGGAGGTTGTGAAGCTAATGGAGATTCACTGGCCTATAATGAAATTATCTGGCCTGGACTGGGTAAGAAAACTGACTAACAAAACTTGGGCACCAAGAATTTCACTTTCTAAATCTCAGACCTCCTAAAATAAATACTGTCAGAACTGGCCACAGAAGATTTAAATTTGTTTGCACACCTATCTTAAGACTATTTTATTTGTAAGTATACTTCCAACCATCCTAAGGTTTTAAAAATGCCTTCATTTACCTTTGGGGTTTTAAAAGCCTGTCATTCAGAGTTGCTGATTTACTAAGACTTTGAATTTAGACATATTTAATTTAGCTGAATTGAGATACACCCAAGTAGATTGGTTCTATGGGATTCTTGGTACAGCTTATTAGGGGCTTATTAAGGAGCCAAGCAAATGGAGAGTGAGGCTAGGAGTATTTGAGTGTTGCCCTGAGAGGTGCAGAATGGAGAGGTCGGTAGAAAAGCCTTCTTCTTCTTATTGCTGTTACTCATTTATAATGTATGTTGGCACCTCTTGGTCATCTTCCTTCCCTCTGGGCAGCTAGAACCTTTTTGATGCCACCAAGGAGTGGAGAAGACAAATAAGGCAGTAGATGGCCACAATTGCAAAGAGCCCAGGTCATTTTATAACAGCCACCCGGGGAATGAGTTCAGTTCTCCTCCGGTCCAAGGTCTCTTCCTGGTAGCAATGGTTATGAGTACGACATTACAGAATCATGAACACTTAGCTTATTTTTATTGGCTGTAGTCACTGTATTTGGAGGAGCAGCTGACTCTGGGTCCCAAAGTTTTCCAGCTGCTGGACTCTCTGAATCACCATTCATTTGCCACCTAAGCCCTTCCCCAAAAGAACTCACTATTTGTCAGGTACTTAAACCCTCCCAAATTCCATCCCAACCTTGAAAAGGAACTCACAAGATTACATGCTACTCCATATTGATTGCTTATTATTGCTTTACATGCTGTGATTTTCATCCATTATAAGGGAATTAGCATGAGATGAGAGTCTCATTACCATACCAATGAGTAGTAATGTTTGTGCAAACCATTGTCACCCACGACTTTCTTCCCTTTGGACATATTCAACTTTCGCTCTTTCTTTTTCAATAGCTAAAAAATGTAAAGCATTTCCAATGATCTGGTTATTTTAAGACCCTTGCATGATGGTAATTCCTTCAATCATCAAAATAACCCTTACTGGTAGGGTTGCTATTATTTATCTTATTATGTTATTCCTATTTTGCAGATGAGGAAATTAGGGTACAAAGAGGAAATTTGCCAAGGTCACAAAGATAGGAAGTGATGGAGCCAGGATTTGATTTCAGGAGTCTGTACACTTACCTGTATGCATTTGCATTTAATCTCAGAAGCCCAGACTCTTAGCTATGTGCATTTGCTTCTTTCCAATATGTCTTTGACTGTTACCTTCATCTGTCACAAAACATTCAAAGACATGTTCTTCTAAGTTGATTATAATATAATATATTTCTATTAACATAATCTCATGAATATACTTTTGTAAACCCTCTACCCAAATATATGTGTTTTCTGCTTAACCTAATATATTTCCCCTCTCACATTGTTGTATGGGAAATTACACCAATACCATGGTAGCCTCCCAGTTCACGACCAGAGACCATTACATAGAAGGGCTCATGGACAACATTAAGCCACTACATTCACATGGCCTATTATATCAATTAAAAACATATAATGAGAATCAAGAGGAAAAAGATGGGGTAAGTTAATGCGCTTATGATAATATGCAAAAGGAAACCCTCAACCAGAATTCTGGGTTATACAGTGTTCATGTGTCTTATCTCTTTCTTTACTGCATCAGCCTCCAAATTGGTGATGTGATTAAAGGACAAGAATGGGGGTTGAGTAAGGGACACCAAAGGACAGATGGAAGGTGCCTGAGAGCATACTTGCTCTATCAGGGAGATAGATACAAGGTCAAGTACATAGTTGTTAGCCCAGAATGTTGTGATTTTTACCTTAAGACTTGTTTTTTCTGAACCTTCCCATCAGAAGTAATACTTCTGCTTGTTCCATCATACATTCCATTTATTCTCCCTTTAATATGCATTACAGGTTACTAAATTACTATCTATATTTAACTCACCATAGGCCTCTGTCTCCCAAGCTACTCATTATCCATACTTAGTGTTTCCTATGAATTTGCCTCTTAAGCTATTAGCTTAATTTTATCTATGAGTAACATTTCTTGAGTTTCATACATTCTATTTGTTTTGCTTGTTTTTTTTTTAGAAGCACTGAGTACTTTTAAATAATAGAGCAAGCACATATTACTCAAGAGCAATAGATTTACTTTCCTGCCATCAACTGGTGAGTAAAAAGTATTCAGATAGAACAGAGTGAGCATTGCACAGATGGTCTTGTGAATGGGTGACTTTTTTGGTGGAAGTATCAGGGAAGGTTTTAGAAAAGGAGAATTGGAGCCAACATTCAGGCTTTTCATACTGGCTAGTTTGTTTTGAACGGCTTCATGTCAACTCATGAAAACTTTCTGTCCTCCTTATCTGGGACTATAAAACTGGTAAAGAAAATTTTCAACTAGTTTCCATTATTGAGGAAACCATTGAGGAAATCTGGCATTGAGTATGACTAGGGTACATATAAATTCCCTTTCCTGGAAAGAGTTTGGAATTATCAACTAGGGTTTATTGCCCTAGGAGTTTAGGTATGATGTGAAAAGGGCAAAACTGTTAAGGCCATGGTTGCATTTATATCCACCTATCTCTTGATTTTCATGAATGAAGGATGCAGATAAAAGATTCATATGATGAAAAAATTCTTTTGAAATTTGTTCCAGAAAAGCTAGTTTGCTGAGAATTCAAAGTAGTATAGATAAGGATCCTCAGTTGTACCTCCCTCTTGGAAACATTATAGAAAAGGAACACCTATTTGTTTTAGAAAATTAAAAAATGCAGAGCTTATGGAAATGTTAGTTGTATGCATGGCCTGATTAGGAAGGAGGTTTGGCCTATAGCATAAGGTTAGGCCTGTTGAAGATCATGGGTTAAGCTCTCATATTTGTCACGTAGGGACAGAATCATCCCAGATATTAAAAGAAAGAAAAGCAGAATGTTGAGAAGCTTTCCTTAATAGTCTTTAGAAGTGGGGCTTATTGCTCTCTTGATGACAGTTTCTAGCCTGTTGTTCCACTGAATTGCCAGGAACAACGATTTTAGGTGTGCAGTTATTAACCATCTCAAGAGGGCCATCCTTTAGGACAAGGAGACCACGGGGGACTTGAATTGGATAACTGATTCCAGGCATTACAAAATCATTTAGCCAAACTTCTTTGGCTGACAGGCCCTGCCATTCAACTTCCTTATTTTGGTACTCCTTATCCCTTGTTTAATTGAATACATGTAAAACAAATAACTAAAATAAGAGATATGAAGGGAAAAAATAAAGCAGATGTTGTTTTATTCCCTTTCACTAATGGATGTGTAAGCAACTTTGGCCTAGAGAGCCTATAAGCATCTAATGTTAGTGAGGATGGATAATTCTTTGGGATGGTGTTTGGGGTTACCTTGGATTTCTACTCTTGAGCCAGAGGCCTATGGGTTACTTGCTGGGGCAGGATTAATTAATTGCTGGTTGAAGTTATTTGTTGTCATGCTTTCCTGATTCTCCTTTTATCTCTCTGAATATTCCCATTTTTGTCTTTCTTAAATTCTCTTTTTCCTTCAGAAGACTTTCAAAGGTTGGTGTTCTTTAGATACATGTTGTTAGTTCTGCTCTTATTCTGGACACTCGCCTTGGAAGATCTCACACATCTTCATGGTTTCATCACCCCCTTGTGTGTCCTTTGATTGACTGGGAAGCCAAGTGAGGCCACCTGAACATATATTGTTCTGGTGACATGGACTGCTTTAGAGTTAGAGCACTGGGAAGCACAAGGAGGCGACAGCTAGCATAGTCCTGGAGGTTTTGAAGTAAGATCTCACAGCTACTGTAACAGAAACACTTAAATGTATTTACCCAACGCTATCCCGGGGGTTCTGAGTTGGTATATTTGGGGCAGGGCCTGGGAATCTGTATTCACACATTCCTGAGTTGCTTCTGATCACATTTATTGAGTGCTTGCTGTATGGCAGGTGCTGTGCTATGTTAGGAAAGCCAACATTTTATTATGGACATTTATTATAAAAGCCTTATCTGTATTCTGTAGTTCAAGTGTAGAGTTTCTGGCTGTAGTGGGACCCATAGGCAAGATCGGAACTTTGTTCTAAAAACAGCTTTGAATGTGCTTATAATTAGTAGAGTTGATTAATTATTAGGTTCTGTCTCATGAGGCATTAACAGCGTGGTGGCCCAGAGTATTTTGAGGACAGGGATTGTTTTGATTTTCCCACAGATGTCCTCTCACGGACAGTCGCTGCCTTTGAGCAGTGCTGTGTTGTGGTGCGCCCAAGGTGGGTTAGCTTTAAAGTACTTCCTGAGATAACTAGATGGAAGCAGTTACTTTCTGTAACCCAGATGTACAATAGTTGAGGGGCCCCTCCTCCCTGCCTGACTCCTCCAGGACAGAGCTGAATGGTTTTGCCCCACATGGGTGCAGACCTCCGCTCCTTTCAAGTTCCCGGAGCCACCACTTCCATTTGTTAGTTTATGGATAATTTAGGGGTTCATGTGGGAATTGCATCTTTTACCATGCAGCCTCTCTCCATCTCCAAGTTCTCCCCTTTCTCTCGCTTCCCCTGCTTCCCACTCCCTCTCTGTTAAGAGCTGCAAGCATCGCCTTGTTTGATGTAGAGAGCTTAATAACAGTCATCTTCTGATTTGAGTATGCTTGGGATTGATCTTTCCCTTCAGCCTAAGAGGTTTATCAAAGTATATTTTTTCTGTGCTCTTCCTAAGAATAACTCCAGAAATAAAACTTTATCTGTCTCACTTTCTAAGATGTCTCCTTCAAAGCTGTTTCTTAAAAATCGCAGTTTTGGTGGTGGTCTAGGCACCATTGTGAGTGGTTTATTCGGGCCATGATTGGTTCAGTTTCTGCAAGAAGATCATTTCTTCTCTGGGAGTATGCTGTGGCAGGCATGAATGAATCCAGGCAACCTAATAACTGTGTTATAGGGGGAAGCTGCAGCATAGCTTTGCTTTACAGAATTTGGAGTTTGATTTGTTGAAACATTGTCCTGATTTGTGTGGTGATACAACAATAAAATCATTTAAAATTCTTGGGCTCTCTATCTTAGTTTGTATGGAACCAAGAATGACTGGGCACCAAGAATCAAAGTTCATGTGGAACATTTAGCCCTTTCTTTAAGAAATTCATCTGAATGATTATCATACGTAGTAGTAACGGTCATATGTATAATAGTGTGTGTTATGGGTTGAATCGTGTCCCCCAAAAGTCATATATTGCAATCCTAACCTAATCCCTGGGACTCTGAATGTGACCTTATTTGGAGAGAGGGTCTTTTCCAAGTTAAAGTGAAGTTACTTGATGGTGGGCCTAACCCAATAGAACTGGTGTTCAGATAAAAGGGGAAATTTGGAGAGAGACTTGCATACAGAAAGAGCGCCATATGAGCATGAAGATGGCCAGCTACAAGCCAAGGAGAGAGGCCTGGAAGAGATCCTTTCCTTCCCGCCCTCAGAAGGGACCAGCCCAGCCAACACCTTGATCTCCGATTTCTAGCCTCCAGAACTGAGACAATCAATTTCTGTTGTTTAAGCCACTTAGTTTGTAGTCCTTTGTTATGACAGTACTAACAGATACAGTATGTCTTAGCAGTTTCTTATGTGGAGTGTTAGACTGACTAATCTAGCTGTGTACCTTGAGAGAGGAAAATAACAGCAAAGAGTTTTAAAGGCATTTCCACTAAAATGAAGAGTATGTAATTTTGGGGAGAAGGATGGCAACTTTTTGGTAAATACAATAACTTATCCTACCTAGGCTTTTCTAAACCTTATTTGGCAAGGAATCGTTTTTTTTTTGTTGTTGTTGTTTTTTTAAAGGAGATAATTGCAGAACTGCTTTGCTTTGGTTGAAAGGGCATGTGTGTATATAAAGAGAGAGCTGGTTGCTGTCTCTCTTTTTACTCCACCCTCTCCTTTAGATGACCTGGAACCGTGGGCCTTTTAAGAGACAGTGGGAATACTCTTGGCTTCTATAATACTTTGAATTGACCAGAAGGAGTCATAACTGAGGGTTAATCAGGCTCTTTTCATGGGTTAGGATTTTCTACTATTAAAACCAGTTATATTGTCCTCTGGGCAAAATATCATTTCTGGGAAAGTGATTAATTATATATGCTCTAATGGCGGAGGGGTTATCATATCCTAGTTGGGGAAGGTTTTGGGGTGTATGAAACATGGGGTGAATACTATGGGGAGAAATAACTGGCCAATCATTGTGAACTTGTCTTCCCCTGATTCCTTTTTCTTGAAGTAATGCCGGAAGCAACTCTATCCCCAAATCTGCATTCATTGTTGGCCCGATTGGTTAAGCCTTGGGCTTTTCAGTGAGCTCTGTAGTATTGTATTAAAAACTGCTTATAAAAGGATTTACATTTAGTGAATTTCTCTGCAGCTTTCTCTGAGCTCTTTATCCTGTCCTGATCGAGTGTGGAACTTCCCCCTTCAATTACTGCTGCTCTCAGACTTTCACCTTCCTCCCCTCTGATGCCTTACTCTCTGTAGTTATTTAAAATGTTCATGACTTACCCAATTTACCAAACTCCCAAATGCCCTCCTATGGCCTTGCCACCTATCTCAGCTACCTACATTTTTAAAGTCATTGCCTTATTTCTCTCTTCCTCCCCTCAAGCAAGGTATTTGAGGGCCAGTTGATATCAGGGCTTGGGTGAGCATCTGCCACTCTGCCACGAGAAGTGTGCTGTTTCTGATCTTTCTAGGCTTTCATCAGCACACTGCCATCAGCTTTCCATTAAAAGCGTCTTGATATCCTTTGCCAGGAACTGTAAGTCTCGGAAGGTCAAATCTGCAGGAGATCTGCTGTCTTTGCATTGAACTCAAAGCAAGTTCTTACCTGCATTTAGGAGAAGCTTATATCTTACTTTACTATTTAAAGAACCCATTCTATTAATTCAGACTGTTTCCATTTATTATCCTTTAGATTGTCTTAGTTTATTAGTCGGTTTAATGCTTAGGATATTTTGTCTTTAAAATGATCTTTTTGCTATTTATTTTTGTTATTCTTTTATTTCTTTATTATATTATGTTTTATTATTTTTATTTTATTATGGAAAGAACAGTTAACATGAGATTTGCCCTGTTAAAATTTTAAGTGTACTATATATTATTGTTGACT
>NW_017731757.1:528772-540708 GCF_001890085.2 Hipposideros armiger | reverse complement strand
TGGCAATTATTCTTTTCCACTTGTCTTGTTTCTACTCCCTCATTTATTGGTGCTCTGGTTTTACCTTCATTTATTTTCCTTTAATTTTCTGTCTTTGATTAATTGTGCTCTTTTTTTCTGATTATTATTTTTTACCCATTTATATTTTAGTAATGTGATGAATTTTATTCTTTTCATTTCTTTTTATTTCTTATCTGTTTTATAGGTTTTAATTTTACTAATACTTGCACCTTGATCTTTAAAACCTTTCATGTTATTTGTGTTTCTTGTTTTCCTTTTATATTTTATTCCTTTAACTTCTTTTATTATTATTTTTAAAAATTACAGACACGTAAGCATTGTACTGGGGATGAACATTTCAAGGAAGTTCTCAGTAATCACGGAGTTTGGATGGTTTTCTCCTGACTGTCCTGAACAGTTGCTCCTTTGGGTTTGCAGAATATTTCTTTGTTCCCTTTTAGTGTTGATTCTCCAGGAAAAAATAATGTCAGTAATACCTGCAGAGTTGCATATGATACATTGCTTATCCAAGGACTATCATGATCCTCTTTATGGAAGAGGCACATTTTATATTAGAATTAGTAATTTTTCTTTCCTTGCATCTCATATCCATCAGCTGTTTATTAGGAGCTGGATAGTGTCACACCTATTCTCTGACATAAACATTGGGACCAGCAGTTGGCTCAGCAGTGTGCCACATGACTCAGCAGGGGAAGGCCCCCTTTGAGGCCTGGCAGTGCTGAGGAAACTTCCAAAAGACCATTCTGGAAGGAAGCTCCACAGTGAGACCACTGCATCATGCTTCTGAAGTATGTTCTACCTCAGTCTCCTTTGTATGTGAAGCTTGACTTACCACCCCTGTTAGCAGGTTTACGGGAGAATCCTGGGTATGTCTCTCTCCTTTTTTCTCACATTACTGGGTACACATGAGCTGTGATTATCACCAACAGGATTCTTTTTCTTTTTTCAAAAACATCAAATAGAAGTAGGGATGAATGAAAGTATGGATGAATGAAAGTATACTTTACAAATAGAAAGGTGAGGTAACTTAAAAATCATGTTATAGGCTAGGGCGGCCGATTAGCTCAGGTGATTAGAGTGCAGGCTCATAACACCAAGGTTGCCGGTTCGATTCCCACATGGGCCAAGGAGCTGCACCCTGCACAACTAGATTGAAGACAAATAGTACTTGACTTGGAGCTGATGGGTCCTGGAAAAACACACTGTTCCCCAATAAAATTTCTAAAAAAAAAAAAATCATGCTATAGGAGGGTCAGTTGAGGGAATTGTTTAGTCTAATGATAGCAAGAATTTAAAGGAAATTGTTTGCTATCAGCAGATATCCTTAGGGCTGCCACGGAAGAGGAGGTTGCTAACTAGGGCAGAACTCGAGGCAGTGGGTGGAATTTACAGGGAGCCTGCTTTGGCTGTGTTTATGGAAGAAAAACAATTTAAATATGAAAACTGTTTAAGCATACAACATGCTGCTTCAAAGTGGACCATGACAGGCTACTTTTAGAGGGCGATTAGAAGGTTCTATGATGTTTTTTGGTCTTCTGTTTATTTTTACCTGTACCTTTGTGTTGGATTTTAAATGATCTGATTAGCTTATTTCAAAGGTATGGTATTTGAATTTGAAATGAATTTTCTCATCTAATTTTAATTCTTTTGATAGTGAAAAGGAAATTCTTTCTCCTCAGTGTAATCATTGGTTATGTCATCCAGGTGGTGGTGGTTGTCCTGGTAACCAGTAACATTCATTGAATGTAAGTTAGGGTCATGCTAGGCAAAAGATATAAGCATTGGATTGGAATCATTTTAGAGCTAATCTTTAGCTTTCCAGAGATTTATTTTATCCCAACTTTCTTTAAGAAGGATAAGTAAGTGTATAACAAAATACAGGATTTCAAATGTTTAGTGCGATGAGTTTTCACAAATGGATACACCAATGTAGCCACTTCCCAAAAGTTCCTTCATACGTCTTTTTAATTGATTTCTCCACCCCCTAGTAGATCAACGACTTTCTGACTTTTGTAGCTATAGATTAGTTTTGCCTGTTCTTGGGCTTCATATAAATGGAATCATACATCTATTCATTTGTGTCTGGCTTTCTTCACTCACCCTAATTTTTCAGAGGTTTATCATCCATGTTATTTCATTTCATTGTATGAATACATAGTTAATCCACTCGCCCCTCTGGAGATTTTGTTTCCTGAAGCCTAGAGGCACATATGCTGAACATATCCAAAGGACTTTGAATTCTGTAGGTAAGCTTCCTCTTGGCATCATTACTTAGTATTGTCATATTTTTACTTCATTTTGCCTATTTTCATTGAAAGAAACAAGTAAGAAGATAACTGCTGTATAATGTCAAATGCTAATGCAGTGTCTAGCTCATAGAAAGTCTTCAATAAATGTGAACTCTAATGATAGCAATGAACAGGTTGCCTAATTTTGCCCCCAAAACTTTTTAATTCTAAGCTGAAGTGGTGTAGTAAATATTTTAGAAAAATGAATTTCCGAAAAATTTAATAAAATATGTTGTGAATTGCACCAGAATTAAAATGTTTCTTCACCATATCTATAAATAAGCTTTAAAAGTACAAAGTTATATTCTCTTTTAAATAATGTGGTGAATTATATTTAGTACCACCTTATTTATAATAGCTAAACATGGGAAGTAAGCCACTGTGCAACAATAAGAGAATTTTTAAAAGTTATTTTTTATCAACCATGGAGCCATGGTTGACATAAAATAACTGCAAATATGTAAAGTTTATAAAATTTGATATATTTTGACATCTACTTGTACCTTGAAACCATAACCACAACCAAGATAATGAACATATCTGTCATCTGTAAAAGTTTCCTTGTGTCCCTTTTTAATTTTTCAATCCTGCCCTATCTTTTCCCCAACCTAAGCTACTGCTGAAGAGCTTTCTGTCACTCTGTCACTAAAGATTAGTTTACATTTTGTAGAGTTTCAGTAAGGGATGTTAAAATGAGTTATGGTACATTTATATTCTGTTAAAATTAAAATGATGTTTTGGGAGAGTATTTAATTCCAGGGCAAGTACTCATGATGTAATGTTAGGTGAATAAATGACATCAAATTACAAATATAGATCAATTTAAAATCTACACACACAAAGTACCTTTAGGATGAATAGAAAAAAGAAACATTAAAATGATATAGTTATCTCTGGATATGTGGGTTATGGGTGATTTTATTTAAGTTATAAATTTTCTTTTTTCTAAATTTACTATAACAGAAGACTTTTTTTTATCAGAAAAAACTAAAAATAAGAAATCTGTTGAACTATGTGATCTACATCTACAACAAACTCTTTATAATTCATTTCTACTTGCCGAGGAAACGTTCACTTGGGAATTTTAAGTGTAAACAGTTAAGAATGTGTTCTCTTTTCTAAAGGAAAAATTCTGATAGAGAAGCATTTTTTTTTCTGTACGTATTGGAGTGCCTTGGATATTAATATAATTTCTCTTAGTAATCATGTTAGTAACTATGGTATGTAAAATAATTCCTACAGTATCTGACTGCTTATCCTCCTGGAACTGATCTGACAGCATTAAGTGAACTCTCATGGTAATGAAGGTCACAAATCAAAAGCAAGAATACATGAGAAAAGGACTAAAACAAAAAGAGCCAAAGCCATAACTCTACATCCCTGTTATAATGAATCCTATAATTCGACAAACGTAAACGGGTCAAAAAATGGCACTTAACTAAATTAAGGATGAGCTGCTGTTTCCTATTGTCAATTGGGAATAAAAACTTTTTTTTCCTGAAATACTGAAAAAATCAGCAAAAAAACACATATAAATGTAAATAGTTCGTTAGATGTAAGCAAATTATCATTTTAAAATAAATAAGGTTCATAGTAAAGATTAATTTTTCTTCTAGAATTTTGCCTAGGACTTGTAGCATGTATAAGTTAATAAGAATGACAAAGTTAATATATTTATTTTTACTTCTCAATTTAACAGAATAGTAATTGCCTATTATGTGTTAGTGGGACTGCTCACTGCTATGAAAAATACAAAAATGAGTTAGTAGTGTTCACAAGGCACATAAAATTTACTGCATTTTTTGGGTGTGGTACTTGGGCCTTAAACCAAGTATCTATATTGAGCCTGAAGAAAGAAACAAGTATTTTTATCCCAGAAGGAAATGAAAGTAACAGCATACATGCCATTAAAATTAGAGTTTAGGTCATTTTTGAAAGATTGTATTCTATGAAAAATATATGAAAATAATCACGCATTTTTTTTCCCTTCACTATTTTTTAGCAGTGTTATTTCCCACTTTTGGGTAGGTCATTATGGAAAACATTTTTCCAAAGAAGTAATAATTTATTATCTTGCCTCCATACTCTAGGATTAGTGTAGGTAAAATGAGACTGATTAAAAAGACTCTGGGATCAATCAAGTCAATAACTCCTAAGGCAATTATTTCAGTACTGAGCCGAAGTGTAAAACTGATGATATTACATGCAATACAATATTCACAAGGCATGGATGGTACTTTGCACAATCAGAAGGGTATATATTGCACTTTACAAATATTTGTGTGTGTGTGTGTGTGTGTGTGTGTGTGTGTATAATTTTTTTTTTTCCTGTGGCAGAGGTGTGTGAATTGTGGCTTTTGGCAGTGCTGATACACATGACCAAATCTTATCATAGTATTGTTCTGGAAGTTTAATAAATGTGGTAAATATATGTCAGAAACAATGATCTATCATGAAAGTACCATTAATGCAGTTAAATATTTTATCCTGCCTTTGTGCTTATCATCTGTTTTTCTTCACAATTCTCCCACTTACTGAAGTGAACTCATTTTCAGAGATGCATTATAAAAATCAAGAAACAGTAATATATTTCAGTAATGTCTTTACAAAAAGATGTTTCAAAGTTGAAGTGCCGATGCTTTCTGAGAGCTTAATTGTATTTAAAAATAAGTGAAATTCTGATGACTTACATCTTTTACCTCCCTCAAATCTTTCTCTAATGTAAATGCTATTTCATATAAAACTCCTTAAGCAGAACTTGACATCTTTTAAAATCATTCACTATCGTAACATAATATAGTCTGCAAATGTTTTTCACTTCATTTGAAATGTTTCTATGGATGAACACAGATCCTATTGATAGCAGCGATTGAATGCTTCACTCTCATTGCATAATGAAACTAATATCACTATGAAATAAGATAATGCATTCTTAAAATTTACAGAGCTCCCCAAAACTTTTCACAGATCAAAACAAAAACTTGGAGTAAAAATAGTGATACATAAATGTTCTTCAACCACTTTATATCTAGGCAAATGATCCCATATAGTATATTAACAGACAGGGTAGTTTCAAGAATAACCTAAAAGCTTGTAAGTGATTTACTGCAAGTGATTAGAATTGAATCTCTAAATTATTTAATTTGAGATGTCTAAAAATACTTACTATGATTTAAGTACTTGAAATTATTTTTTATTTTTACAATATAATGAATATAATTTCCTGAAATAATAATAGACTGTTCTTTGTAATTGAAAATGAATTGTTTTCCCTTTCTAGGCATACTCTAAACAAGCCATTTGATTCACATGGGAGATGGTAACCCAGTTTGAAGATTATTCAGACCCTCTGTTTCTCATCTTTCTCTGACTGCTATCTGCCTTCTGTTCTCATAATAGTGCTTACCAGCATCCTAATGAGATTGGGTGATAGAGGGAAGGGCCTGAAGAAACAGAGGTTAGATGAGTCAATATTTTTCTTATTAACATTAGGAAAATGTTTTGCCTAAAACCTGTTAGTTAAAATCAGATTTTCAATGTACCGTTCATTTTAATTTATAGTATGTGTCTTTCATTAACTTATGTGATCCTAAACTTAATTGAAAATAAAGACAGTTGAATATAGTGAAAAACTTTGAAATCAGACACAGTGGGGTTCAAATCCCAGCTTTGCCATTACTAACACCATGGCTTTGGTAAGACAGTTTAATTTGTTAGCTTTCATTCCTTCACCAGTTCATGGAAGATAAAATATTTGTCATACAGAGTTGTTATAAGAGTTAATACTAATTTATGTTAAAATCTGGTGTATGGCATATTCATAATTTTTACCTGTGTGTCTCTCAGTATATTAGAACATATTCAACCTCAGAGACCCATTATTTGATTATATTAAGATTGCTAAGCATACTATGAAAAGTAGTTATCAGAAATATCAGTGGCCAGAATTTTAATACATAAGTGGAATGCATTATTCTAGATGATAATTCTAATCATAGAAAAGCACTCATAACTTATATTTAATGCATAGAAGATTTTCACTACAATGAGGAGACAAAAACAAGAGAGAAAGTTCAAAGTGAGAACTCTAGAGACCTCAGTTTTAATTCAAGTTATGTTCACTATCAAATAGTCCCATATAAAAGATCTCAGTTTATGTACTTTTAGGACTAGATGTGATCCAGAAATTGTTTATAAATAAAGTTCTTTTTAAAAAGTAGAAATTTAAATCAATTAGAAAATCTTGATGCTCAAGGAAATCAGACGGAAACTTTTAATAGATATTTCCTAATATATTTTTGGATTTCTTTAAGATACAGTTATAAATCATGTCGCAGCGATTATGTTGCATTCTTCTCCTTCCTGCCTGGCTCTGCTTGCCAAGAGTCTTATGTTAGCCTGGGAAAAAAGCAATTTTATAAACTAATTCATATCAAGGTTTAGTCACCTTATGCAGAAACCTCTTGAAAAGATTGTTTTTCAAGTATGGTATGGTTTATTTAAAGTTATTTAAAAAAATTCAGAGTATGTGGGTCTTAGTGCTTTTTCATAAGGAAACACTTGGATTAGCTAGTGTTGAATCGTTACATGGAATTGAACCATGAGTCAGGAGTGAGGTAGCTTTGACTGGGGGAATCAAGCGGCAAAAGAAGGTTGTTGTACCGTCTATTATCAACAACACAAGTGAAGTTCATTGTATTTTCCAGATAAGGAATCAAGATGCTGAGAAAAGAAGACAAACTAACAAAGTGATTAAGTATGTTTGAGGGATTACTTATTTATTTATTTGCTTATTTATTGATTGATGTTTCAATTACAGTTGACATACAATATTAGTTTCAGGCGTACAACATAGTGATGAGACATTTATGTACCTAAAGAAGTGCTCACCCCAATAAGTCTAGTGCCCATCTGACACCATATATAGTTATCACAGTATTATTGATTTATGTTCCTTAGGCTGCACTTGACATTCTTGTGATTCTTTTTTATAACTGGCAATTTGTACTTCATCCCTTTCACCTTTTTTACCCATCCCCCAACAGCCCTCCCATTGGGTGACCATCAGTTTGTTCCTTGTATTTATGAGGAATCTTTTAAAAGTGAAACTTTGGTTTTCTCAGATTTCCGCACTTATTCCCACATATTTTAACTGAAAAAAGGCACCTGTGTTTTGTCTTCTTGATGGTGATCAATAGAGCACATAATGAAGGATGGATGTAATTATTAGTCACTGTAGGGAGTGTCATTCATAAGAGATCTGCTTTCATTAATAAATTAAGGTTGTGTGTTTTTCCCATTTTGCCCTGTGTTTTCCGGGTTACTCTGAATCTCTTATTGATAGCTAACCTGCCCTTTGACCAATTCATTAACTGTCTCTTACAGATGTTGCCAGGTTTCAACTGTCTTGATAAGTTATAATGAGATGAAGACTCCTTAATCATCATCCTAAGAGCATATTGAACAAAACTACTTATTTAATGAGAGAATTATAGCACAGTTAATGGATTAAAGGCAGGAGAGGTTGTATGGAACATGGTCAAGTAGAAACACCTCTGAGTAGAGTCTGGTAGAGAGAACAAAGAGAAAGGTGAGATTATGCTGGTATTTAGCTGCTCTTGACTTCTGATGTGCATACTAAAGCTATCTGTTTAATGGACATTTAGATTAATTAAAAAAATGCATTTAAGAATTGGTAATCTTATGTAAACTTCAAAAAAGTGAAAATAGCAATCTAAAGAAAATGAATTTCAGGAAAGTCACTTTAGTGAGCATAAATAAATGATAAGAAAAGGTCCTATAAGTGGAAGGATCCATACAAATTTAGATTATTTCTTTAAGCAACACTTGTCAGGGTGGCAAAAGGATAAAGAGAACTGGATGAAATTTGATAGCTACACAGAACTGCAGGTTTGAAATGCCCCAAAGAGTAAGAATAGAGAGGAGTACTAAACTAGAAATAAGGCATATCAATGATGGCATGTAAGGATAAAACCAGGAAACACATGGTGAATAGAAGGTGAAATGCACCAAAAATGACAAAATACTCTTTAAGTATGTATGAGATGAGAGGAAGACTGAGAAAACACATCCTCTTTATTAGATGCCAAGAAGAGACTTGACACCAAAACAAAAAGCAAAATTCAGTTGCTCTTTAAGAAAATTTAGCCTTCATGACAAAATGTAGTGCATAATTTTGAAAATGGATTAGGAAAACATGTGATTGGAGGGCAGGGAAACAAAGTAGACTTGGCAGGGAATTGATCAAAGATCATTTAAGTAAATAGATCCTGAAGCCTTTCCAATTAGAATGCCAATTATTGATGATTCTGGCTCTGAGGTACTAAAAATAACACTTTTTGTTACAGTAGGAAACTATTCTTCATGGTTTTCAGATCACTGTGAACTGTTAACACCTGCTTCATTATGCTTTATGTCAAATGACACAAAATGAAAACTATGTTTATTATGAGTGTAGTTCATGATTATTTATAAAAGTGCCTTCATTTTTATAGATTTTTTTTCTTGTTTTTTTGCAACCTCAGTAGTGTGACTCCCCATTTTCCTGAGTCAAGATACTATGGGAAAAAAAAGCTTACCTCATTTGACAGTGACTTGCAATCACAATAAGAATTACCAGTCTGTCTCAAGGGAGAAAAATCAGTCTGTGTGTCCCAAAGCTTCTAGGGCATCAGAGAGGAGTGAACCGAAAGATGAACCCATGTGAGCTCCCTAGCCTGATTGTTAAAAAGTGAACATCTCATTTGGATCAATTAAAGAGAATATAATACATGATATTTAAAAAAAATTATCTAATCCTCCCCTGAGGAGACAGCTTTTTATTATATCCATGACAGAGTATAATGTACAACTTTATTTTTTACCATTATGGGAATTTGAAGAACCTGCCAAACTTCCATGAAGAGCTGCAGAGATTACTGTTGAATAATGACTATACATGTAATTGAATATACTATATTTTCACTTCAGCTGTCTGAGACTGACTGAATCAATCCTGTAGAGGATAAGACATGTTATCTGAAGACAACTAGTTACCTGAAACCAACCAGTATGACTAGCAGTGTAACTGTTACTGGTGGAATTTTGATTGAATATATTGTTTTTTAAAATAAGTTAGTAAAACAAATAGATTTCTGGTGAAGCTCTACTTTATCTAGAAGCTTCAGAAGATGCTCCCCACCAATTTAAAAAATCATTCCTGTGTTATAAAAGCAGCACATTGAGCAGTAATAGCATTGGAAATGAGACTGGGTTCCCTTCTGGGTGGCTCACCCTGTGTTTTTGGGCAGGACACTCCGACTTCTGTGTTCATGTTACTTTAGGCTAAATGCCCATGAAGTGCCCTCTTGGCACTCTGATTGCCTTTTGAGTTCTTTTTGAAAATTTATGATAAAGAATCTAAGTAAAAGGTCTACATGTAGCAAACCATACATTCACACATATATACATAGACATATATGTCTAATATATACATAGATATATACATATATGTCTATACAGAGGATGCCAAGAAATGTATATACATTTTAAGAAAGGAAAAAATCTATTAAAATTGTAATACTCAATATATACTGATAACAAAAGATGAATACAAGTCATGTTTGACTTCTGCAATTACAAGAGGTGCTCAAAGCGGTTACCATCAGCGTCCAGACACTTCTGATTACGGCGAACTACTGCTTGAGCAAATGTTGACCAAAGCGTCTGCTTGTGTACAATTTTGTGGCACTCCCGGTATATACAAGTTCTTAAGGGGAACTTGAGTGAGGAAATGTGGAGAGTAAATCTATCGCCACTTCCTTCTGGCACGAAGTTTAATGGCTTGAACATATTTCTTAGTAGATGCCTTATAGACACTAAAGATGTCCATCAATAAGAAAAAACATCCAGTAAACATTATTTTAAAAATCACTGTATTAGTTTCCTAGGGCTGCTGTGTCAAAGCACCACAAAGTGGTTGGCTTAAAACACAGGTATATATCCTCAGAGTCTAGCGGCTGGGAGTCTGAAATCAAAGTGTCCGTAGGACCGTGATCCCCCTTAAACCTGTGAGGAAGAATACTTTGCAATCTCCCCACCAGCTGGCTGGGGTTACCAGACCCACTCTTTCTCCTAGTGTATGGGAGGTGGGCTGTACCTCCTCTGAAAGTGGTTAGAAGATGAAGCAATTGGTTCAATTTCCACGATGTCTAGTTTGTCAGCATCAACCTAATGTTCTGTATATAAAATATATCATAAACAAGCGAAGTATTGAGTTTGAGAATTTTATATTTAAATAAATGGAATTTCTACTGTTAAAACTACCAGTATGAAAAATTCTGTTTTAAATTTTAGTAAATTACATAGGCTAAACTTTGAACAATGTAAGCAGCGATGCTGCCTTTATGAACGGAGGTATCACTTGAGGAATTTCCAACCAGAATGTACTAAACGTACTTGATAAAATGTCCTTTTCTAAGTTTCTTTTAATGAGTAGCAGTTAGTACACATTGCTGCCATGGTAAAGACTGCATGAGTGTAAGGCCAGATGCTTCATTCTGAGGGACACAGGGCCCTGAATTGGAATTCCTCTTCGTCATTTGCTCACTGACTGGGCTTGGCCAGGTAGTTAGCCATTCTGAACCCATTCTCTCAATTGTAAATTGGAGTGGCTAATACCTACTTCAAAGGTGTGTTTTGAGAATAAAATGAGATAATTTATCTAAAACACTTAGCATGCTCTCTGGCACTTAGTAATTTTTTAGTGAATGGAGGCAATCAGTAATAATGCTAATGTTAAATAATGTCAGATAATTTGAGATTTGGTGTAAGCATCAGTTTCAGGGTGGCAGAATCATCAGTTTTATTTGCATTCATTGAATTGATTCAATAATGCATTAAGAGGTCAGGGGAGGGATAGGGAATAAGACAATTTGTCTTCAATTGGTTGGCGTGCCATGTTTGGAAAGAAAAGCTCTTTATTTGTTTTAATTTCTAAAGATGAGTATAGTTATAACAGGTAAATTTCAGTGAAAGTAAAGACTTTTAAAGCCTCCAAATTGTTCCTCAAATACTGTCAGAACTGGGTGAACTGTTCCTAAAATATTTTAATTTTCATTTATTAGTAACTGATTTCACTATTCAGCTTAGTGTAACAGCAAAATGTCAAGGATCCTGCTAATCTTACTTTTAGTACTAAGTAATTTTATAAGTAAAGAGATGCCCTCATACAAATCAATGAGAAAAGATGAGGGTTCTAATAGATGAACAGATAAAGATAATGAATAGATGACTCACAAAGGAAAAGTAAAACTGGAAAATAACCATGAGAAGAAAAATGTTCTCTGTAATAAGGGAAGTAAAAATTAATACCGCAGAGGATTTTATTTCTTGCCTACTGTGATAGGAGAACTTTTTGCTACAGAGAATTGGGGTCTGGTGACACTGATCACTCACCATGCTTATTGGTGGCTGTAAATTTGGTGGAACCCTTTTAAAGGCAGTTTGAGAATATGTATCAAGAGTCATATAAATATTTATACTTGTAGACCCCCCCCAATTCTATCTTTGGAAATTAAATCTAAGAATAGAATACAAAGATATAAAAAGGCAGGGCCGGCCGAGTGG
>NW_017731757.1:495673-528277 GCF_001890085.2 Hipposideros armiger | reverse complement strand
TATTTAAAATTAGGAAGACTATAGAAGCAACATTAATGTCTGCCACCATTGAAATGATTAAATTAATTTTTCATTTATATATTGTCCAGTCAATACATGTGACACACACACACACACACACACACACACACACACACACACACACACACACACATATATATAATTTAAAAATGCTTATAGTAGTGTCACTTGAGAAAAACAATATAAAATAAAATTATTTGTATACCATAATCAAGTATATGGTGGTGGAAGAAGAACTGACTCTGAGTGGTGAACACACAATGTGATATGTAGATGATGTATTACAGAATTGTACACCTGAAACCTATGTATTGTACTTTGCTGTGTATAATGCGCACCCATGTTATTGGCCCAAACTTTCAGGGAAAAAATCATTCATTTTAATTTTTTAATAGAAATTTTTATTTATTTACATTTAGGTACTTGTTTTTTGTATTATAAAAGGATTTTAGCATTTTTTTAACATTATGGTACAATAAATTTCATGTAAAAATAATTACAAAACACAAGAACAGATACAAGATACAAGAAATTTTATGTACTGGTAACAAATTCACGATATTTACACATCATAGAAGGCCAAGAACTGTTTGTCATTGCAAGTTTGTTGTAAGTTCAACAAAACCGATCATCATACGCCAGAGTATTACTTTGCATATGGATATCGTTATTGATGTCTAGAGTTACACTTTTAACTCATAAGCATAAATAAAAGAATTAAAAACATTTATATAGATATGGAATTAGTACTACCCATGTATAATGTACATCCTTGTTTTTTCCTCACAAATTTGGACAAAAAAGTGCACGCTATGCACGGCAAAATATGGTATTTATACTAACCATTGTCACCCCAGTAAATTTGATTAAAGAAAAACAACCCCCCCTCCAAAAACACCAAATAATTAGAATACTAAAGAAAAAACATTTAAAAAAATATGCATGGAAAAAAACTTAAAGGAAAACCCAAATAATTGTAATGAGGTGGTATCATTCTTTTTTCCCCTGTCTACATTCTCCAAATTGCTTTGCTATAGTTATATTTTATACAAAATGTTTTACAAATTTTTTTTTTAAAGGACATTCTCATCTTATTGAGATTTACTATTCGGCAAATATATTCTTGCCTTGTGGACAAGTTTATCTTGGCCTGCAGGGCAAAAGCTGAATGCTTAAATAGGTATTAATTAGCCCTAGTTTCAGCAGTAGGGGAAGATGAAGATGTCAGAGGTTAATACAAATTTTGATTGGGATAATTTATACAATGAAAATGCATGTCCATGCTATTCTGGCAAGTTTTCCTTTAAAAAAAGTTAAGATTCTTTTTAAAAGGCTGAGCATGGCAGTAATCTTTAATAATGAAAAACTGATATGGAAAAAATATTTCCATATATACTAAGTATTAGATTTTATGGCCAACAACATAAGTACAGTTAATTTATCTTGGTCTGTAACTTATCATACTTTTTTTTCTGTCAGAATATATGAAAATTAGGATTGCATTTAATCTTCTAAAAATGTTTCCTTGAATAAGTAGAGAGGAATCACAAACATGCTACATTGTTTGCTGAATAAGTCGTAGAGTCATGAAAACTTTTTTAAAGCTCCCCGAAGACATCCTTTAGTCCAAACCTATAGGTGCCTTTTTCAGTGACTCCCATGGACTGAATGTTTATGTTCCCCCAAATTCTTAAATTGAAGCTCAACTCCCAGTGTGTCTGTTATGGAAATGGGGCCTGCAAGGAAGTAATTAAGATTAAAAGAGGTCATAAGGGTGGGGCCTTGTCTGATAGGATTAGTGTCCTTACAAGGGGAGATACAAGAGAGCTCCATGCAGCTCTCTCCCTGTGCTCAGGCACTGAGGAATGGCTGTGGGAGCACACAGGGAGAAGGCGGCCATCTGACGCTCAAGGGGACAGCAATCACCAGGCACCCACCCTACTGGCGCCTTGATCTTAAGTCAGTCAGAGAAAGACAAATATCATATGATCTCACTTATACATGGATCCTAAGGAACCGAATGGATGGGAGAAGTGGATGGAGATAGTCTCAGAGACACAGAGGAAAAACTGAGGGTTGTTAGCTGGGAGGGGGTGGGGATGAAGGAGAAGGGGAAGGGATGAGACAATACAAATTGGTAATTGCAATATGGCCTCAGGGATAGAAAAAGACAGTCTGAGGAATATAATCAATAATGTTGTAAATATTTCTTAGGGGGCCAGATGGACCCATGTCCTGTTGGGGAGTCTACTTCATAGTCGATGTAGATGCCTGACCACCGCATTGTATTTCTGAAGCTGATGTTGAATAATATAGTATGTCAACTATAATTATATACACATATAGTCTCGGGACATGGAGTAGAGAGCGGGAATGGATTCAATGGAATTGTAATAGATAACCATGATATCGGGGGTGGGAGGGCAATAGATGGGGGGAGGGGGGTTGTTACTTTGTGAGGGTGAAAAGGGTAACTATTGCATTGTTCTGTACACCTGAAACTAACAATAAAAAAAAAAAAAAGAAACCACATGTCAGTGAGCAGACGCAGTGACCTTCAGGTAGATCAATATTTCTTGAGAAAATTACTTCGGGTCACTTCAACATATGATAAGGGGCTACCATTTATTATCTGGGTAACCTTGAGCAATTACTGAACCTCTCTGAATCTCAGCTTATTGATCTGTTAAGCAAGGGTAATGACATTTATGTTGCAGCGTTCTGATGAGGATTAAAATTAGTTCATAACGTTTTTAATTTCTAACTTACTCTCTTGTTGTTAAGTATGATGCCATTTAGTAAATGTTACTGGTGGGAAAATCTTTGGCTATGATTTTTCCAGTTTTCCTTTTTATTTGCCATCTTACTTGGGACTTAGTTTCTTCTTCCTGCCATTCAATGGGATAATGAAATCATAGGCATTTTAATTCCCCAAAGTTTAGAAATTAGAGGAAGTTTATCAAGGAAATTATATCCTGAAAAATAAGAGAGGAGAAAAGGAATTTTATAAAATAAAATGTAAACTGGCAGAGATATTTCTATTGGTTTAAAATGAGGCAAAACTGAGTAGGATAGACATTAGTACTTACATTCCAGAAAGCAATGAAATATTTGCACAGGGACCTGTGAGATAATTTGTCATTTTGGACTTTTAAAGTAGGAGTTAAAAAAGCGGTAGTGAGCAGTTGGCTGACTTTGGAAACTGGTGTTTTCAAGAGAAGATTTTTATATATCAGAGGAGGTAATCTTCTCTGGACAAGAACCTCAAAAGATCATAATTTGTGATAACATATTTGTTTCAGGAAGAAAAAAGTAAAAATGTTATATTAATTATCTCTTGAATTTTATTTGATGTCTTATGAATTATTAGTGTTCAAATGGACTCAAAAAATCACTTAATATAAGTCCTTTCCTCTGACCAGGATTGTATATAAACCATATTAGACACATGGATCAGCTCAATGAAATAGACATCTTTGAAGACTTACTATGAGAATGGCACTTGCTCAGTGTTACATGACATAGAGAGGGAAATGTAACACAGTCCCTTCTGTCAAGGAACAATGAAGATGGGAACAGGAATGAAGGGGGAGAGGACCACTCAAAGTTATTATGGCACTAACATGGCAGATACTGTAAATTATTGGTATATACAAAGTGCTTTGGGAATATTGAGGAAGGAATGAAAACTCTTAGGAAGACTAGAGAAAGTTTCAATGTATGTGACACTTGAGCAGAAATCTGAAGGCTAAGGGCTGTGTCAAGCAACAAAAACAATATGTATAAAAGTATAGATGCTGTCGCCATCCCGGATGAGGACTCTGCTGTGCCTCCATGACTGTGAGGAGTGATGAGATGAAGCTGTAGAGGAAGGCTGGGAAAGGATTTCCAAATGATTGGGTGGTTTTCACTCGGGAGATGAAATGGATCTAAGTTAGGGTACAAAGAAGGAGTTGGGTTTGAGGAGAGAAAAGCTAACTTGGTGTTGAGTATTTTGAAGTGGAGTGCCCTGGGGTATATTGGGGAGGGAAGGAGAGAGTAGAGCAAGAAGCAAGAAGTTTGAACTCTTAGAGAGAAGGGGCCAAGGGAAAAAGCCTGTGGATAAGATGGAGAAAGAAGGAAGGCTTGGAAAGGAACGTTCCTAAAGGTAGGAAGACAACTAGGGAAGCTGAGTATTAATGAATCTCAGAGAGAACGTGTGAGGAGGGAGCAGGTAACATTAACACAAGCTAGGGAGACATCAAGCAGGGTGAGACCAGTAATTAGCAGGTCACTAATTAGCAGGTGGCATTCCTGAGAAGGACTTCAGAGACACAAGAGCAAAAGCCAGGCCGCCTTGGGATGATGAGTGAGTGGAAGATGAGGACGTATAGGCTAAACATGTCACTTTGTTAAGCCTTTTGGCAGGGAGAAGAAAAAGAAAGGAACGCGTTCTGAGGGAAGGGCTTGTGTGTATGTAGGTACAGGAGACCTGAGCATGTTCATGTTTGATCTGAGAGCTGAAGCCAGGGGGAGGGAGGATGCCACTGGGGATGGAGAGGGAAAATTCAGGGAGGAATTTTCCAGAGGATATGACAGAGGTTGGGACAAAGAACGCAGATGGGAGAAATAGTTCTTGAAGAAGCTGGACACATTTTCCTCTAAGACTGGAAGGAAAGACCAGGGATCAATGAAGGTGGTAAGGATGAGAGTGGATGGCACGAATGCCCTAGTTTTTAAACTCTCCTACCAAAAGCAGCATTTGCTAGCATTTAATTTATTTTATTCTCTTTTGCTGGAATTATTTAGTCTTTTTGTTTGTGTTTTAAAGGAAATGGGGAGATACCATATTAATATATCATTGCAGGTTTGCAGAAACGGATTTTTGTCCATAGCTCTAGCATGTGCTGATTTGAAATTGGTTTTCTTAGGGAGAGAATTCCTGGCCACATCTTTCCCATGTGTTCCTTATATTATCAATCTGCTATCAGAACTGGAGGTTTTGTCTTATTGGTTATACCGTAATTTGTGAGAACACTAATTTCAGGAGTCATTAAATATGTGCACTGTACAAAATAAAAAGAAAAGAATCCATTGGCCAGGGACCAAAAGCCACAGATGTTAGTATCTTAGGTTCATTTTATTAGGTAGAACCATTTGACCATTTTTGAGCTACAAAAGCAAATTCTTACTGTTTAACATGATAATGTCAAACTCATGAGAAGATCTGGCCAAATATATCCTTCCAGTGGACACTAATGCAGGGCAGTGTCCGTAAGCGTAGGCGCCAGGACAGTGGCCCCAGAAAGCATTAGCAATTATTCCCACCTCCATTCCTTATTAGCAGCATGACCTTGTGTATATTATTCATATCTTTGGGCCCCAGTTCTTACTTGTAAAATATAGTAATGATAGTACCTAACTCATATTTTTATGATAAGTAAATGAAATAATTTATGTAGCTCTTAGCAACATGCCTGGCACATAGTAAACACTCAATAAATAGCTAGTAAAATGAATAATAACAGCAATAATAACTTAAAATCTAAATAACTATGTGAGGTTTTAGTAGAAGCATCTAGTTTGTCGTAGAGGATGTTGTGTGTACTGAAAATCCTGAATGTGGTAGAAATTAACATACACTAAGTCTGGTGATATTTATAGCTTTTTAAAGCCCTTCTGAACAGGTTAAATTAATATGGTTGCCCTGGGCACCTAGAAATGATTATGCTGTGCTAATCACTGTATGGATGACAACTTAGTTTATAACATAACTTATGTTCTGGAAGCACTTAGAATTGAATGAATGGATGACACAGAACACTGTGAGTTATTTAAGGGTCAGTCAGTTTTATTCAGTATCTTAATGTGAGGACTGTTTTCTTTATGTAAACAGATCCAAGTTGTCCCATTCTTCTATTCCTGACCGTGGATGCTTCATATTATGTATGAGTATCTAGAAATGTGGTGATTAATTTCAAGAATACCGAATTCTGCTAACAAATTCCTTTCTCTGTGATCATGAGTTCATTTAACTTCCATTTACTCTGGGTTATCTATTGGAAAATGAGAATAATAACAGCTTTCCTTATAGCTTGGGGCTATTCTGAGCACAAATAAATGAAAATGTGATATTTAAGCATTTGTTTAGTCAACACACTTTTATTTATTCTCTGATTAAAATTGTACCTGGTTTCTGCTCTCAGAGGGGATATAATCTATAGTAGGGTGGACAGATACACAGACAGTTGCATTTTAAGGTGGCCAATGCTTAATGAAAGAGGCATGCAGGCAGTAGAACCCAGAGGAGTCAGCTATCACTGGGGGCTTTTGAGAAAGGGAGGCGGTCCTTGAGGCTGGTACAGGTTCAGAATTTCAAGAAGAGGAAATTTCTTTTTCCTACAATCTAAAGTTATGATGGTAAATCCTAGTTTGAATGTCTTTACTTCTTTTAAGTTTAATTCCAGAACTCCTTGAATGTAATTTTGTGAATATATATATACATTTACCAAATAACATTTATAGTCATTGAAACAAGGGTTATCTTTCATTTTAAAAAAGTTGTTGAGGGCCTCTTATATGCTGAGCATTGTGCTTGGTGCTGTTTGAAATATGGGAAGAAACAATAAATAACTTGCCCTCAAGATGTTATGGCCTAGTTGGGGAATCTAATGCATTAAGGCAGAATGAGATAAGTACACTAATAGGGATATGGGTAATATCTTATAGAGGCCCAGATAATGAAATGTCCATATGGAGGGTTTCATAGAAGAGATATTGGGATTTTGTCTGGATCTTGACAAGAGAATGGGACATCAAAGTGAAGTGAGCTCCAAAGGCAGGGAAGCATGAAATTGTATAGACGCTCTGCGTAGTTGGGATGGATAGAGGGTTGTGTTTGTGAAGCGATGCAGTGGAGAAGTAGGTTGGAAAAGGAGATGGGACTAAAATGTAAGGGTTTTACCTTTTATAGTGTCTGCTAAGATCCCTACTATACTCATAGAGTTATTTTTTCTCTTGGGAGTACAGGATCTAGGAGCACATTTTACTGCTCTTTAGGTAAAAGAATAACACGAAACTCGATCAGGTCCTTAGCTAAACCTTTAAGGTTAACACTCATTGAGTGGGACTTGATAGGCAAGGGAGGAGAGAGAAGTTCTGAGGCTATGGCTAAAAGCTCCTGAACAGGTGATAAAAGGCATTTAGATCGATGAAGAAAGCATATACGAAATCTTCCCTTCCCACACAAAACTCAGAGAAATATGTTAAAGGGAAGATTATAGAACCACCAAATATATATCTCTGCTAAAAGAAGTAAGCAGATGGGATTAAACAGAAACACATTAGAGCACAAAGGAGTATTCTCTCACATAAAAGAAGTCAGTAGGGAATTAAAATACAAAGACCTGAGGAAGTCCACCATCATGAAAGAGATCACATTAAGAGATTACCTAATACAAGGATTTGCCCCTGAGAAAATAGAGATAATAGAATAGTCTGAAATAGGCTTTCAAAGGAAAATATTTAATATCCTCAGGTTGATAAATGTCTTTACCTTTATAAAACAAAAACACGTGTTTACAAAATAAGGATAGACATTTATGAAAAACTCATTTAGAGATCTTGGAAATAAACATTCCAATTATTAAAATGAAAAACATAGCTAGTGGGCCGATAACAGCCTGGAAACAGCTTAAAAGTAAACCAGTAGTTTGGAAGGTCACCTCGAGGAATTTCCCAGGATGCAGCAGAAATGAAGATATGGGGAAAAAAAAATGATAGAAAATTTAGGAGATGTGGAGGATGGATTCATAAATTCCAACATCTGTCTGATGAGAGGAAAGTACAGAAGGTCAAAAGACAAAAAAGGAGAAAAAATGAAGTCGTGGGAATATAAAAGAATGAGCTGAATTGTTGAATTCTTTGAAATGGTGAGAAACTTGGAGCACTTGTCAAATATCTGGGTATAGAGTGTGACAACGGAAGAATTGAAGAGGATCCTAAGGGACTAAATAAGTAGGTGATGAGGTTACTGAATACAGGAAGGAAAGCGAAGTTATAGGCAAAGCATTTCAGTTTGGTTTTGGACCTATAGGTTTGCAAATACAGGAAAATAGTTATGTGGACATTCAGAGGAGAGGTAGTGAAGAGATATCAGGGGCAGTACTTGAAGGAATTCAAATGCATGATATAATGGAAAATGTGATAAAATGTGGTGTGAAGAATTCTATTTGATTTTTATTTTTGTACCCTGTTGTTTAATTTTACTAAATCAAAGTTGATTGTGGTACAAAGAGGTCTGTTCCATTAAAAATTTATTACAGTTAAGATGAAAGGCAATGTATTTTATGTAATCCAGCTGCTCTTTTTTATATTTTGTGTTGTTTAGTTTATGTTTGATATGTTAATTAACAATTGTGCTTAATTATTATTAATGGTTTTCCATATAAACAGTAATGTGGCTTTTTTTGTTCTATGCCACACCCTTCCCAAAAGAAATGTATGATTAAATCATCATGGCTACTAAATTACTCAGAAGATTCCCCAAATAATCTGATGTTCAACATAAATAAGAGATGGGGAGGATGGATTTATAAATTCTATCCATATTTTAGGACCTGACACCAAACTTCAAACAAGGCTAGAATCACCATAGTCACCAATTCTTAAGAAAGAAGTGTTATTGATTTTGTAGAGTTGTTCTTTGTGTTTAGAATAACATGCTGCTCTCATGGGGCAGTGAGCATATAATAAGTACAATATTTTTTAGTATGCCATTTCAGTGTATGCTGGTATATAAATCTTTCTGAGATAAGTTTTTTTTTTTTTAACCAGACTAGTATGCAATATTTTTCTTCGTACCTATCTAGGTGGTATGTTAAAGTATAGTGCTCTTTTCAGAAAATGTCATCGAAATGATACTATAGGATTAATTTATGATGATATTTATAATGATATTTAATGTGTCCATAGCTTAATAAAAAAACATTTTTTCCCTCTGGCCTGGGAATATATCATTATTAAACTACTACTGCATGACATAATGTACTTCGATCATCCTATTGTGATAAATTCTTCTTAGCAGAAGTTCTGAATCTGCCTGTGTTGACAGTTCTTTATTCAAAAGTATAGTTACTAGCAGGGTTTTTTTTTTTTTTAGTTGAAGACTTGAGATATATTACCCATGAGTTCTTAAATATGTATAAAACTGGGGAAACATTTTATGGTCTTGCTGGCACTCTCAGATACATGATTTGAGTTCTGGGGAACACAATTCTGAGTGTTCAGTGGCACCTCAGGAACCCTTCCTGGTGCTTTATTACAGCTGCTGCAGATACCAGTGCAGGGAAGCCTTGCCCCCTTCTCTGGGAAGAGTCACTTCAAGTGGGATTAGGTTTTCTGTTCAAACTTGCCTTGTGAATCCAGAAAGCACCAATGAGAATTAGCCTGCCCATCTGCTTGTTTGTCACATACACACCAACTGTGTTTTATATGTATATAAAACATATTCTTCAAACAGGGCATGCACACTTTCCAAGGGCACTCATGCATGGAAAGTTTTAAGAAGCTCTGGGTAACATGCTGCTCTCAAGATTCTCAACTTCCACATTTATTCTTTTCTAAAATTGCCTGAGAAAGTGCCTGCTTTTGTGTAGTATTTCTCCCCTCACTTTACAAAATACAGGCCTACTTTTTATCTATGTGCCCCAGGATTAGAGACCTCCCATGCACCAAAGGAAGGGATGATTAGAAATAGTAGTTTTGGAGGAGGGCTTCTTTAATGATTAATCAAGGAGACTTAAACCTGGTGGGTTTCTTGCCTTTCCGTATGTTACATAAATTTCTGATAAGGACGAAGCTGGGCTTTGCACAGCAGGTTAGTGGGGCTGATTCTTTTAAAAATAACATCCGTGGTTTCCAAGACTAATAAAGTTTTAAAGATACATTGGATAAAACTACAAATACATATTTCATGTGATTCCTCTTAGATTCAGTGTAGTTTTCAATATAATAATTAAAACCTATTTTATCAAAGCATATTATAAAACATTGATTTCAGTTAAAATCAATCCTCATCTTATTTTGACTTATAAAATTTTAAATATTTATTATATTTTATTAACAAAAAACATTTAAGTTTATTTAAGAAAAATTTGGGGTGACGAAAATATGCAAAGGGAGTACATAATTTTTTTCAAAATTCTTTTGGGGGGAGTTTTGAATAGCAGAGTATTTTGAATAACACTGAAAAAAGGCCTTTTTGAAACATCATCTGGGGTTGTCCAGAGGCCTTGATTGCCCCTTGTTCATATAACCTTAAATCTTTTGGTAAAGGACACAGGCTGCCTCTAAAGGCCCTCAGTTCACTCTGTATCCCCTCTGGGGTGTCTTAACCAGCAGGACTTGTGAAGCTCTACCAGTTTATGGAAGGCAGTATCGGAGGGCAGACCTCGAGGAAAGAAGTGGTTTATTCCAGAACTTCCGTTTTACAGTGCTACATGCCAGAAAAGGTGCGTGACTAGTCAAGATTACTGGTTGTACTATGGTGACAAACGATACCAACCTCTTAGTGCCTTACAGCTGCCAAGATGTATTTCTTGCTCATGCTGCATAAGCATACACGGGTCAGGTGTGAGTGTACTCCTGTTGTCTTTACTTGAGAACTTGGAAGGATCAGCCTCTATCTGGGAAAGAGAACACTGGCCCCACTACAGAGGAGCCAAAGGTGAATGTTCTCAGCGTCCTTTCACATGGTTTGTGAGGTCCTAGAGCTTCTGCCTAGAAATGGCTGTCCCTTTCAGCTCACTTTTCATGGAGCAGAGCAAGTTCATTGGCCAAACCTGTTGTCAGTGGGGGTGAGGAATACGGTCCTTTCTTACGGAGGGGCAGTGAATATTGTCAAAACAAAATTCACACTGGACAAAGGCAACAGGGAAGGCAGGATTTTATCTCAGACTATTGCAATAGGAGAGAGAAAGAGATCTAGCAGAGTCGGAGCGCAACTCCACTGAAATGAAGGGCGGGAGGGTTTTAAGCGCCGCAATGGGGGTGCAGGGATTGTTGGCCATCTGTCTTTGCTAATTGGTTTTACCAAAAGGAAAAGTAAACTTTCGTGTCTTTATGACGGGAGGTAGTTTTACAAGTTGGAGCAAGGCATCCACCTAAGTTAGGCTTTTCTCTCTACCCTTTCACAGAATCTAGAACCTAGGGGTCCTGTCTTCCTTAAGGATTACATTTCAAAGAGATGATGCCCAGGTCCTTGAAAAATCATTCCAGACTTAAAGAAAAAATGGCAAGAGGCTTTTAAAAAGTTTGCATCTCAAAGGGGCAGAGAAAAAATTTACATTTATAAGTTTTCTAAAGTGAATGCTTCTAAGAAATGGGAGGTCAGGGCCAAGAGTCAGAAAGAAGACTGTCTAAAGTTTAGTCAAGTTGAGGGGAATGTTAAGGGCATCTCAGTCAATATTTAAGAACAATAATACAGTCTACCACAGTGTGCATGTGCATGCTTGACTGAAAGCAATAAAAACCAATGCTGGCTGCTTTAATCAGAAAAATGCACAGAACTGACGGGAGCTGAAGAATCAGACATGAAAAACATACCTAGCAGGTCCTAAGGAGGCATCTTTTGGTAGTCAGAACTTTGCTACTGCTGGGCAAAGATGTGGCCACCATAAAGACACTTCTGTAGCTGCTATGAGTAAAGGCTGGACACTCCTTCAGTTTTGCTCCAGAGTCAAAGTCGGCTGGCATATCTGATTGGCAGAACCAGGGCCACATACCCTGGGTAATGAAGAGGTATGAGCTCTCTCACACATCCATACGCTTGCCTTGTGTATTGGGGAAAAGGTGAGCTCCAACTTTGGGTTGGTAATGGGAAGTGGGGTAATGAGTTCCACAAACCGAACATAACTGGAATTAGCCTCTTACCGACCCATCCAAAGGAAAAGTTGAATAAACAAAGCAAAACAAATGAAAGCAAACAGAACAGAGAATTAGCTCTGAAGAAAGTTTTAGCAATTATTTACCACCTCTTTTCTGTCTCTTCTGTGGCTCCTTTAATGGCAAAAAAACCCCACCAGATTGCTCTGACCACTCGATTCCTATTCTTTAACCCCTGGGTTCACTGGGACAGCCTCACAGGCCTCCACCTGGTCAGCCATCACCACATGGAGGAAACTCTTTCTCCTCTAAGCTCCTTGCACTGAGATGTGGTGAGTGGATGAGTGAGGCTCTCAAATCCTCTTGTGTCTATCAAGTAGGAATATAAACATCTCTCTTAACATATTATAGATTTCCCAATTTAGTTCCTTTAATGGCAAGGCAAGGGGGCCTTTGGAAGTTGCAAAAATTTGAAGCTGCAAAACTCCCTGCCCCTTATCCCTGAGCTTTAGGCTTCCCATCGAATAAATCGAGTTTCTGTGCACACTTTGCAGGGAATTTTGGAGAGATAATGTCTGTGGAGTGCACAGCACTGGCACATAGTAGGCACGAATAAATGGTAGCAAATATTAGGAAAGATGCATCTTTAACTCTTCTTCTTTGCCCTTTGTCAGTTATTTTTCCACAGCAATCATAATTCTACTATTTGTTCAGTAGGAAGGGTCTATTTTTGAATTGGCTTCTGGGAGCTGCAGAGTGCCATGTGCTCTTGCTCTATCTTTCTTCATAGCCTGAGGATCTCCCATGTGACTTGCCTACATCAAACAGGGCCAGAAGAGGCCGGATCTTGTGCAGAACAGATTGGAGCATTTCTGCCAGGCCGCTGGGTCATTTACTGAGCTGCAGTGCTTTGCAAATATGAAACATCTTGAGGAAGGGTTTATTAGACAATTTTTGCTATGTCCTCACAGTAACGTTGCATTAATCATGCTGAATCGTGCAAGTACCCAAGTGTTTCCTGAATAGGTAATTAATTAAAATGTTATATGCAAGTGTCAGGCAGCATGTGAGGAATTTTATGGAAATTATTAACTTTTCTATGAAAAATTCTCTTTGGGCCTATTTATAAATGTATGCCGAAAGATGTGGCATCTCTGATATATAAATATACTGTGTGTGCATGTGCACGTGTGCATGTGTGTGGCAAGTGCTTGATGATGATTAAGATTTTATTGGTGTGGGCTTAGTTAGATGATAAAGCTGGAAGTCAATACTGAACATTTTTCCAAGTGTCATTAAAACTTAACACCATTTTTTTGTCAGTTTTAAAGAATAACTGCCTTTAAAAAAATTGAACTAATTGGAAAGTTTTATTGGCAGTAATAGTGTTTCTGGTTGCCTTGGTTACTCTTGGAATATTAAAATAATCTGGGCCTTTAGACAGTGAGGACTAGTCTATTTATTTTGGGCCCATGATAGTGCTAATTAACTACTCTCTAGGGTGTATGAGAAGCAAATGTATGTCCTGTCTAGAAGGAGAGATGGCTGTGGCAGCCAGCAGCTTGGATAATTTCTGAGCCCCAAATAAAATAGCATTGTTAATATGGGAATCATTATCTTCCAGACATACATGAGTTCCGAATGTTTCTGGTGCACAAAGGCACATCTTTGACCAGTTGTTTAAAATTACAATTTTAGGAGAGAGCAGGGAGCACCTAATGATCCTAATCTGCATCTCTTATTTTTTTCTTTAATTATTGTTCTCCACCCCAACCCCTTTCTCAGAGATAACCAGTCCTGAAAGTAGCAATGGTCACAGACCACTTGTGAAGAGGCAGTGGTTGTCACATGATTGCTTATGGCCTGCAGTTGTACCTAGCACTGTCATGGGCTGCAACCTTATCCTAGAATTACGGGGTATCAGGAAGGTTCAGTGTCCTTCTGAAGGTGACACAGTTAATAAATACATGGTGGTGCTAGGATCTGAACCTAGCCTGATGTCTCCCAGGGAAGAGAAGACTTTAAATGGAGAATAGCAACTTGATATTGGTGCAGTTCAGACTACTTATATTTTCTTCCTGTTGCCTAAAATGAAGACATTTCATATGATCCTGTTAGTGAGCTGTTTCTGCCGGAGCAAAGATGCAGCCAAAGAATTTTCTTAAGTTTGCACATCTTCCTGAAGTTTAAAAATGCTGGGAGAGTGGATCTTTCTTTCTTCCTCCCTCCCTCCCTCCCTCCCTCCCTCTCTCTCTCTCTCTCTCTCTCTCTCTCCTTCCCACTCTCTTTCTTGATCCCATGTATCCTTTCAGCGATTGCCCTCTAATCCCTCTTCACCTTCACAACCTAAGCTTCCTGAAAGGTGACTATGCTTAGTCTTCATTTTCCACTTATATCTATGTTTCTGCCCTCACCTCTCTACTAACACTGCTCACAATAAAGTTCTCAATGACTTGTGCGTCACTAAATCCTAGACATATACTTCAGCCCTCTGGACACTCATCAGTAATGCTGAAAGGTCCTTACTTTTGGAAACCCACTCTTCTCTTGATTTCTACTGGTTTTCCTACTACAATCCTTACCAGATTTCTATTCCTCTACACCAGTTTTTTAAATGTGGCCATCCCTCAGGGCTCTATTTTAGGTCCTCTTCTCACCCTGCCAAGGGTCCCTGGGTGAGCTCTTCCACTCCAGTGCCCTTGAGTGCCACCAGTACTATATGGTGATGTCTCTCAAATCTACGTTATCAAATCCACACCTCCAGCCTGTACGCCAGCCCACACTAGCCATCCGTCTATTCGTCATCTTCACTTTTTTGCCTAATAAGTAAATCCAAAAGTGAACCCACCATCTTCCAAACCTACTTCTGGTCTAGTTCTTTAAACTAAAAGTATGGGAATCATTTTTTATTTTCCCTGTTTTTCATCCCTTACATCCAAACAAGGACTAATTCCTGCAGATTTTACTTCCTAAATATTTCCTGAACACACCCACTTCTCTTCAAGTCCACGGTAAGTACCCTTGTCAAAGTAACCTTCCTCGTTTACCTACACGGCTGTGACAGTCCTGTAACCAGTCTCCCCATTTCCAGTTCTGCTCCTCTCGAATCCATCTTCCAGATCCAAGAGCAAATCTGATCACAAGAGTCCTAAATAACTCCTTCAAATGCCTTCTCATAACTCTTGGGATAAACTATAAACTCCTTCACATACTTTATAAGACCAACATATTTTACCATATCCCATCTCCCCTACACTCTCTACCTGTACCTAGAAACACTCCTTCCCTCCCTCCCAATACTAGTCAGTATTTCATTTCTCAAACGTGCCATATTCTTCCCTCAGAAACATTACCACTAATACTCTGCCTTTCTCCCACCTCTCATTCGACAAACCTTTAGTCAGTCCACTCTCCCCGACTAGTTCTTACTCGTCCTTCAGATGTCAACTTTAACCTTTGCTTCCTGCAACAAGCCTTCCTTGACCACTTGAGACTAGATTTGGTTCCCCTGCTATTGTGCTCTATGAACACAAAACCTATTACCATTATACATGTCATTTTATGATAATCATTTTTTTTCTTATCTTCCCTTTAAAAATTCAATAGGGCATTATCATCTTATTCACAGAATTTGGTGCTGGGTCTGACAAGTATTACGTATTTGTAAGATCGATAGATGGAATGATCGATAGATGGTATGATACCAGGTACTACCTAGGTACTGCATACTAAGAAAATAAACCTAGGAGTTAGAAATCATTTCCAGAATTTTCCCCACTTTACAGATAAGGAATGGAGCAACCTCAGAGAGATTAGGTAATATCACAGGTATTTTAAAGTGCTAGGGCAGAGTCAAATCTATATGTATCTTATTTCAAAGCCCAAACTTTTCCTACTGAGCCACACTGTTTACTTATAAACATTTATATATATATATATATATATATATATATATATATATATATATATACAGAGAGAGAGAGAGAGAGAGAGAGAGAGAGAGCGCACGCGCACGCGCANCTCTCTCTCTCTCTCTCTCTCTCTCTCTCTCTCTCTCTCTCTTTCTTTTTAAAGCTAACGACTAGAGAAAAACCAATGAGTAAGAAAAAATGTAAGACACAGATCGATAAAGGCCTCACTGGCACTGTCAGGGGAATGCAGTGCTATGGAGGAGGAAAATGGTGGAGAGGGAATAGTGAACCCATTTGGCTGCATAGCAGATAGGCGTGGAAAGTGGTAGGAATACTTTTGTATTCCAGAAGCCTAAAAAAACCCAAAGTGATTAATCAGGGAATTGATAGCAAGTAAGGCCTTGATATAGGACAGAAACTGGCTGGAGGGAACTGCACTGAATTACTGAAAAAAGGAACAATAGATTAAGGGGTTTATATATTATTTAACACACATGTGGGCCAGGGAGATTGTATTGAAATTATTAAAAAAAATTTGAAGTATTTAATGTAAAGCCAGGCTGTAATAAGAAGGGCTTTAAATATGTCTACATATAGATTTAATGAACAAATGTAGAACTTAGATTTTTGGTTAAGACCACTAAATCATATAGTTTTAGGATCAGGTATGATAGGCAAGTCTTGGATGTTGAATTAGAAAGTCAATAGTATTTTATTAATATGAAACCTTACAGAAAGTGGTTAAGGGCAGTGTACCAGCGAGCATGAAGTCCGAATTCCCACAAATTTATTATCAGTCTCCCCCCTCCTCCTTCCTTCACTTATCCCTTCTCATCTCCCACCCCTTGCATCTGTCTTGCATGAGTAGTTTCACAGTTCAGAGCTGGCATGATATGTTCAAAAAGTCTTTTCTTTCTTTTTTTTGTTCATAGGGAAACATGGCCCAAAAGCTACAGAGGTTGTTCATACGGCACAGGACACCCCCCAAGAGTTTCATTTGCCCCTCTTTGATTCAGCATCCAAGAAGCTTGCTCCGGCCTCTCTGGTTACTTGAGCATCTTTTCTTTGACAATATTCTTCTCAGTGGGCCACCAGCCAATCTCACAATATATTAAGAACTTCTTGGCAAATTATGAGTTTTGTTTTCTCGTCTACATGTGATAGTGTGGTTTGTCTGTAACTCATACTGCAGAGGTGCCCAAACTTGATTGGTTCACAGAGCCCTTAATTTCTCAGTAACTTTTTCATGTTGCCTCTAGGCAAAAAACAAACAAATAAAAAAATAAACTTAAGACAGTGAGGGAGGAGACTTCAGATAGGAGACAGTCCTCACTGTCTAAAGGCATACTGGTTGTGCTTATTTAAGTAGTTGGGTTCAGAAAACTTAATGAGCAGTTATGTCCTAATAGTGCTGAGCATTTTATATATGGTATCTCATTTTAATCATTCAGCAATACTCTTCGTTTAAGCATTCATTCAAGAAACATTTACTGAGCAGCTGTTATGTGATAAGCATTGTTTTAAGTGCTGCAGATATAGATGTGAGAGCAAGACAGGTGGAGCCCTATCCTCAGGAAATTTGCAGGCTAGTATGGGAGACAGGTAATAAACAAAGAAAAGAATAGATATGTACAGTAAAGGGGACACAGAATGATGGAGAGGTCATTTTATATAGGGTGGTCAAGGATGTACTTGTGAAATTGGTGGTATTATCCCCATTTTATGGAGGAAAAAAACTGAGTCACAGAGGTTACATGTTTTGTCCACCTTAGCACAATTCTAAAGAATTTAGCTGGGATTGAAATCACTCTAATCAAGGAATTGATGCAATACAGCCAAGAGTCTTAATTCATTCAAGGATAAAGTTAATGACATATTTGTCGAAGTTTGTGAGTTGATATGTCATTTTGTCTGGGTACCTGAAATTTTCTAACATGATCTCCACCTATAAAGAGCCTGAGAACTACAGAAAGATCAGTCTCATTTGCATACTTACCAAGGAGATGAAACCTGTTAACATAAGGGTGGTATCATTGAATACTCAAACAAATATTGCCAAGTATGGTAGAGCAAAATGATTTCTCTGAGGACAAACAAGCCTTGGCCTCTTTGAAGAGGTAAATTCTCAGGTGGGGAAAAAATGGGGTCAATAATATTCATTTAGTTCAAGAAAAAAGATAATTTTTATTTTAATTAGCAGCTGGTAAATAAGAGAAAAATCAATTGGAAATAGCATTCCAAATTAAACAATTTAATTTCACTTTATGTGAAAGAAAAGTAAAATATTACACTCACCTGAATTTTGAGTATAGGAAAGAGATCATATACTAAAGACAACATATAAAGGATAGTAATATATTTTAATTATTATTATTATGACCAGGTAATTGGAAAAGAGAGCAAGAGCTTGATGGACAGAAGGATGCTGAGCAAGCTCCGAGGGGAATGTGTTAGCTATAGGAAAATCACTCTGTCACACTGCATTTCGGGCATCAGAGTAAATTATCACCTGTTAACACTACTCTTGGAAGGTTTTCAACAGGTAAGAATAGTCTTCAGTTCCTCAGTGCTATGGGAAACATGTTGCAAATGGAAAGCACATAAATAGCAGCTTGCATTTGTTTATTTATTCTCATATTTTATTTTTAATTAAAATATGAGAAAATTCTAAGCATGCAGATTGGTATTAAATAAAAAGCACATGGCTCCCCAACACTAGGCCTACTTCCCAGAGACAATCACTTTCAGATTTTTCTGTTTATACAATTAGAATATATATATATATATATATATATATATCTCCCTAATTTATCAATTTTATTTTATTTTATTATTATTATTTTTTTGCTGAGCCATCCTGCTACCTGTTGGCAGCTCAGCGGCAGCTCAGCTCGGGCCAGGAATCAAACCGGTGACCCTGTTGCTCAGAGCTTGCACTCTTGAGTGAGCTCTTAACTAACTGAGCCACTTGGCCAGCCCTAATTTATCAATTTTAGACAGTACCTGTTGAATCCTGAATTATGAAAGAATTTATCTTACACAGTCTCCCCTCCAAAATTTTGTATTTATGTAATTTTATAATGTGTATTAATATATATATATATATATATATAATTTAAAATTTTATTTTGAAATTAAGATATAATTGACATATAGCATGATACTAGTTCCAGGTGTACAACATAATGATATGACATTTTTATATATTCTATATATCTTGAAATGATCACAGTAAGTGTCGTTAACATCCATAACCATGCCATAGCTACAAATTTATTTTCTCGTGATGAGAACTTTTAAGATTTACTCTTTTAGGAACTCTCAAATATGCATACGATATTAATAACTATAGTTGCCATGGTGTACATTACATCCCTAGGACTTATTTATCTTATAACTAAAAGTTTGTACCTTTTGACCATCTTCATCATACATACTATCTTTAGATCTTCAATTGGAGTTTGTAACTTTAATATAAAATTAACACCTGTAGACAATTTTCCCTCTTTTCACTTCTAGTTCAATTACTTTTATATTTCAGGATTTATATATTTAAATAGTTGAAAACCAAAAACCTATAAACAACATTTACAATGTTATGACCAAGTAAGTGTTATTTACTGTAGAATTAACTCTATGATTTGACCTTCAGAGAAGTATGTAATCCTGTGGAATGGAACGCTTGCTTCTCAAAGGAGAATGGCCAAGAATTATAGTAAAAAAGATACTTCTCTCTCTTAAAAGAAAAACAAAAATTCTGTATTAGTTCCTCAGAATCAGGTCAAAGTTTCAGCTTGCTTCAAATTTAGGGCATAACTTACTAGTTTTTCTGGAGTTTCTAATAATTTTTTTGTATGCTTGTTGACAACAGTGAATATGTCTTCTTCACCATGCCATTAAATATTCCAATGCAAAAATTATGGGTTTTATTAAATTGAATTTATTCTTAAAGATGTTATTTTTGGGTTTGCATACCTGCCATCTTAGAGATTTTTTTTCACAGTACTGCTAGGTTAGTTTGTTTCCATACTCTTTTTCATAAAGTTCTTTTTGTAATTTTTTCATAAAAGGTGTCTGGGGGAATACAAATTTCTGTCCTTCATTACAGTGAATGTCTTTATTTTGTTCTCTTATTTAATATTTACTTTAAAATAAATATTATTTTATTTATAGTTAGGTGGGTGGAGATGATTGTAATACACAATTAAAGAAACTAGTAATTATGTTGGTGTTATTGAGGACTGGGATTTTTGGCATGGAGAATGGGTATTAAGAGATATAAGATTAATGAAGTCAAGTTTAAAACTCTGTATCCCAATTTTGAATTAGAAGTATTATTATGAACTCATGAATAATTGGAAGTATTATTATGAAGTATTAGTTTGTATGTATGTATGTGCATGTACTTGTGTGTATTAATGCATGTATGTATGTGTTATGAGTTTTCTTCTCCAAAAAACTGCAGAGACCGTGACCAGCCAAGTAGCAATGAAACCCCCCAGCATGTAGGTTGTGTCTCTAAATACTATCTTTCACTAAAATGAAAGAAACCCTAGAAGAAAAGGCCAATTCCTGGTCAGGGGTAAGAAATAGACAAGATAAACCTACCGTATCTTCTTATTCTAGAAATCAAGGAAGTTATCAAAGACTGCTAGGGCCATGTCAAAAGGATTCAGGAGCCAACTTGTCTAGACTCCTGCAGGACAAAACTAGGACAGATTACACATCAGAGAGAATAACTGGAATGAAGTTGAACATGGATTAATCCATGGATTCATAATAAAATAAACAACTCTCTCAACAATTCCCCTCCCAAATTTATGGAACACCTTTGTAAGATATGAAATTGTTTTTTTTTAAACAGTTGAATAAAGGTAAAGAATTTATCATTTATCTTGCCTTTCTTATGTGAACAGTACACCATGATAATCAAATATTTGATGAGAAGAAGCTTATTTTTATAGTAGTGTTCCAGATAATAAATGAAGAAAGAATGATAGAATGACAATATCATCTTCATGCACCACTAATGAATGACTTGATCTAGGCAGTGACTAATAATGGCTGCTAACTTTATGAAAAGAGAGATAGCCAGACATTATCTACCTCCTGATGGAAGTACACACACCATGTTTGAAGTGGTGTTGCCAAAAAAAAAAAGAAAAAAAAAAGAACCATATTAGATCAAGCTTTTAATAAATCTATCAATGTATAAGAAATATGAACAATAGAAGAATATAGTGAATGGTGCTATGGAGAAGTAGTCTGTAAAATACAGGCTTTGAGAAACTCTACAGGACAATGTGATTTCTTTGGCAAATTTAACTTGCAAGGAAGAAAAAAGAGAAGGAAAGGAAGTCTATTGACGGTAAGAAACCAGGAGACTTATCAGTCATTCATAATGTATGCTCCTTGTTTGGGTACTGATCCAAATAAACAAACTGCACTTTAAAAATTATCATTTATAGAACAATCAACTAAATGAACACTGGGTGATGCTATCAAGGAACTGACTTTTGGGAGTTGTGACGTGAGTATTGTGGTTATGATTTGAGAGGGGAATCCTTGTCTTGTGGAGACACACACCTGAATGTGTGCTGATGGAGTATTAGAGTGTCTAGGAATTTCTAAATAGTTATGTGGATTGGGGAAGTAGGCTGGGATATATAGGGAACAAGACTGACTTGAATACTTTTGAAGCTGGGCATAGGGTACATGGGGTGCATTATACTAGACTCTCTACCTTTATATGTTCGGAATTTTTCATAAAGTATAGGAGAATAAAGAAGGAAATCCCAGTTTGGGTTAAAAATAGGGATTCAGTGTGTGATTTTTTTTGGTGGTTCGGTGAGATCGCTTTTCTCTGAGGAGGGCTGACTTTGAGCTCCGTGTAGATGGGTGGGGAATTTCAACGTGCAGACTTCACTTGAGGATGTGTGGGATATGGCGGTTCAAATGCTGAAAGAAGGAGGGCTCCCCTTTTGGGGCACCTGCTCCTGCCCCAGAACTGTAGCCTGACTTGGTAGATTCTTTGCAGAGCAGATGTTAAGCTTCATTTTGAGGCAAAAGTTCTGGCTGTCAGTCTCTGTGAGGGTGAGGAGTGTTCTAATAAATTAGCCTGATTATCATTATACAGCCCACTGGGGACCCAGTCAACCTGAGAACTCACAGTTTGGAGTGAATTTCTCTTTTATCAAGCACGATTTCTATCAAACGCCCAGGAAATGGCTTTGTCCTTGCTCTTTCGCAGGCCAAGAATACGTCTTTCCCGGTAGAAGCAGAGAATATGGAGATTGGAATTCTCCTCTGAAAAAAAGACACTAGTGCTTCATGAAGTACAGGTCTGATGGAGTTAAAACTGAAGCTGGATCTTTACTTTTCTAAACGTTACTGTCCAGGTCTTAAGTAGAGGAATATTTTGAAAGCTGAATTGTATTTGCTTTGTGCCAAATACTAAGAAATGAAGGTCCTGGCTATCACTAAGGAAATAAATACATCTTTCAGTAGATAAGGTTAGTGGATTAATCAAATAAAATAGTAGAGACTTTCAGATTTTTACTTTTCAGATTTTTACTTTCAGATTTACTTTCAGGTAATTCAGAAACAGGTTTGAACAGTGAGGTTTCCAGATTGGGAAATGACACTCAGCTGTGATGTGAAACAGTAAGATGGTAAGGCTGAATGGATCCTCGCCAAGGTAGTGGATAGAAATGGGAGAGCTGAGCATGAGTGTGCCCTGGGCAAACTCACTTTTCAAAAAGAAATCCAGACTACATTTTTGATGGTCTGAATCCCATTTAAACTGGATTCTTTCACCACTCTAATAAGACTGTTCTGTTGAAGGTCATTACTAACTCTCCTCGGCAAAAACATCAGCAAACTCGCTGCATCAGTGACCAAACTCTTTATCCTTGCCATTCTCCCTGCTGCAAGCTAGTGTTGTCTTTGGATTTTCTAGTGAAGATCCTGGGAATGCTGTTTTTTCACTCCTTGAGCTCATAATCTTGAAGTCATTATTTATTCTGTCATTCATTCCACACACATTTATCAGTGCCTGCATGTACCAGGCTCTGTGCTTGGTGAATGACAGAAATGAGGTCCCTGCATTCATGGAATTAAGTCTTGTGGAGATCACCCATGGCCCCTTCCTCTCTCTTGGGCCCATGTACAGGGTACTTCTACTAAGCCAGCCTGTCTCAATATTATCATCTTTTACTTGGCATCTCTAAAATAGTACTCACCACAGTCTGTCTTAGGTTATAGGTAGTCATCTATCTCTTCCATTAGGTTGGGAACACAATTCATTTGTTATGTATTATTCTTTGCCACCTTCCAAACCCTTGTTTATATGTTTTGTTTTCTGGTTTTAGGATGCAATCATGTGACTTCTTAGACACACACACACACACACACACACACACACACACACACATGCACATACACCATGGAACCAACAGAACCCTCTTCCTGTGCAGTAGTGAGGGGCTCAAAGCTGGTGACTATCGGATGCCTTATGCTGCACTGTGGCTCTCAGCCAGCCGCTGGCTTCCTTCTTCCATAGTTGTTCTCCTACCAAAAGGAGAGTGAAAATTAGGTCTGCCTCCCTTTTCTGATACTGAGCATTATTGTTAGAACAATTCCACCTCGATTACATTTCTTTTGTTGCTTTTGAAAATAAAAATAAAGTAGCTTTTATTCATAAAACTTAAGAAGTAAGAAAGGGTTAATAAATATTTATAAAAAACTTTTCAGATGTTCTTAATGATATCAACAGAATCTTGAAAACCATGATTAATTGCTTTATAGCAAGCATTTGACATGTAAACAATCAGAATGATTGAGTACTTGTATATATCTGGTACTGAGCCAAGTCTTATATGTAGTAACTTATTTAGTCCTCACAGCAATTCTCTGAGGCATGTACCTTTCCTATCTCTATTTTACTGCAGATTAAGATCCTGAGGCTTAAAGATATTACATAATTTGTTTTTAGTTATCAAGTGAGGGATCTGAACTAACCATATGAATTCTATCAAATATAATATTTCCCCCTTTTCTCCCTGCCCTACTTCTTCCTTCCTTATGGTGCTATGGAGAGTTCATTTACCATGATATACTTAATTAAAAAAATTCTGCTTAAGGGAATAATATTAATGTTCTATTATCACATGCACTTATTCACGGAATAGTAGTGGCTGATTGGATTTCAGTTGATAAATTTTACTTTGCATGTAGTGGAGAAATACGTTGTTCTCTTATTACGTATGTTACTCAACATAATTGAATTTAGAGATTTTATTTTCTATACAATTCACAAAAAACTTTCCTACTCAAAATTCGTGATATATTACAGAACATTTTTTTTTTTAACTTGCCACTATGGGAAACTTTGGAGGCACATTTCCTCTGAAGAGGAGCAGTTGGTCTTTGAATGTATGCCCATTTATATTTCTTACTGCAAGTCATTTACATTTACATGTTCTAGGTATTGAGTCATGCTCTTAAAATGTCAAATGTAATTATCATAGTGAGCAATGACTGGAAAAACTTCCCTCCAAATATTTTCCTGAGGAAAGAAGAGATTTTTTCTGCGTTGTTTGAGCTCAGTAGCCAGAAGCTCCCAGGTTATCCAACTGTCCTCCAAACAGACCTTCTCTAGCAGAGCTGCAGACGGCCTGCTTCTCAGAGCCTCTTGCTGGCAATCCCGGTCTTGAAACTACACAGGAGCATGATGTGCTCTGGAAGGCTGCTGATTCTAGATGGAGATGCTCACTTCCATTTCAGAACTCTCATGACCACCCAATGGTCCCCTTGAACAGAATCTGCACCCCTGAACCAGCCCTGGGGTCCTTTAGACTGAGAATTGTTGGGAGTTGGTAGGCCCCTCCCCCTTGAAAGCTGTTTCTCTGGACCAGGGGTCGGCAAACTTTTGAGACAGAAGAGCCAATTTTGTCCCTCACAACAATTTAAAAATTATTCGAGAGCCATAAAACAAATGAAATCACCATTATGTGAATAATATCCTTTAAAATTTTATAAATGAAACTATGATAGTTTTATTTTCATTTTCAATTTTACTTTAGAGCCGCAAGTCCGTACCCAAAGAGCCGCATGTGGCTCGCAAGCCGCAGTTTGCCAACCCCTGCTCTAGACTAAAATGAGACCCTGGATTTATACCCATGCTTTTGTCCTGGCTTGTTTCAGTTTGTCTAGTTATTGTTACTGCAGGCTGCCACAGGATTTTCACTTGATTTTTACCCAGGGGTTATGTTTACTTAAGAATCCCTTGTAGGTTTAATAATTTCTGGTTTTGAAAGCACTTATACCTACTGTATTTTGTTGTATCTGCTCCATAAGCCAATGAGTTAGGAGAAGACATTTTATTAGGTGAGGAAGTTCGGGGTCATATTATGGCACAGCCAGTGGGGTGAAGGAATCAGGGCATCCGGCTTGGATTTGGGGCTGTTGGTCCTGAGACTAGACCATGCTGTGCATATAAAACATTTGCAAAATCCCACTTTTCATGAATTGATTCCTTCAATTAATTTGAGTTTCTGAGGCTTTGCCATGCTGTCAGCCCTTGACTTTTTGCTAAAATGATGTCGAACCCTGCAATTCATTATGATTGCTCGGGTACCGTGATTCCAGCAGTTGACAAAAGTATGTTGGGCCATAAAGACAATGTCTTAATGATTTAAGACAAGAATCCTTTATTCCTAAAATAATTCTGCTCACTAATGTGATCAGAGGGCTCAATTTCAGTTTGACAGAGGTTTCAAAATAGAACTTCATGAAGGAAAACTGCAATTAGATATTCATGGCTAATATTCTTAAGCTTGTGAAGTAGAATGTTAATGAAGAAGAGTATTGATTTTATTTTCGTTTAATTATACTACATTTGCTGTTATATCTACGGCAGATTGGAAAGAACTTGATATTGTTACTTTGTCTTGTCTTCTTGTTCAGCACCTGCTGTGAATAAAGACATGGAATTCTTTGCAATCTGCAGCAGACATCACGTTACATGTAATATACCTGTTGTGAGTAAGCAAATAAAACCTTTATGAAAATTCCTCCTACTAGTACTTAGTTACAAAATGTCATAGTCTTACCTTCTTATCTTCGAAGGCTCTCATCTGAACTACAGACCTTTGTGAGATTAGGAATCAAAATAGAATCGCAGAAAAATAGCCAACCCCAGTCATTCAAACCTAAATTATCAGCTTCCTTTCAAAGTCTTCTGTAATTTTTTCTATATCCAGTATTTGGAGATGTAGGATTTCCATTTTGTGGAAGAGAGCTATTGTCAGTAGGCTCCTTCTGGGTGAGTTAAGGACGTGATAGAAGTTGTTTGAGAGCTGATTCTAGATGGCAATAGAGACTAACATAGCCCTGTAGTTTTTCTGTTACCAAATGCTGTGGATAATAATAAACATTTTGATAATCTCCATTTTCTTAGAAAATGGTTGAATTGAAAATATAAGTTAGGAAATTACACAGTGCTAAGTTAAAGCCTTTGGGGGTGGGGGTGGGGGCTTGTACAGAAGTTGATTTTTCTTCACTTTAGCTATTGTCTAAGTCCAGCTTCATGTTCCATGAGCGAGACTAACGTGAAATATGCTGATTTCCACAGGGTCTTACCTCAATAGCCACGACCTGGAGACACTTAGATGCTTCAGGTGAAAAAATCATTGGATGATCTTCACTTTACTCAGTGTGTCTTAGGAGAAATCGCTGTGGATACCTGGAGGTGTTTTACAATTCTCCCCAGTCCTAAGGGTTATAAATATCAGCCCCCTTCGGTTATAACCCCATTAGCGAGCGTAGCTGAGCCCAGCTCTGCTCTGCCCCTTTCGGTTCGAGGTGCACATAGACTGTGTTTCAGGCTCTATTACTCTCTCCATGGCTGCATCATAAAAATATCTTTTTCTAAAGGAAATCCTGACACATGGATGAACCTTGAGGACATTATGCTGAGTGATATAAGCCAGTCACAAAAGGACAAATACTGTATGATTCCACTTATATGAGGTGCTTAGAGTACTAGTCAAATTCATGGAGATAGAAGTAGCACGGTAGCTGCCAGGGCAGAGGAGGTGGGGACGGGAAGGTATTGCTTGATGGATGCAGAGTTTCAGTTTTGCAAGATGAAAAGAATTCTGCAGATGGATGGTGGTGATGGTTGCACAACGATGTGAATGTACTTAATGCCATTGGACCATACACTTAAAAATGGTTAAGATGGTAAAATTTATGTTGTGTATTTTACCACAATTAAAGATAATTAAAAAAAATCTTCTATCATACCATCTATTATACCTAGATTTTCTTTCCTCAACTAGATCATCTCACTTTTTCTAATTATTACCTATAAAACATTCATACAGGTATTCAAATGCAAAATTTGTAAGTTCCCTTCCTCTCATCCAACCCATCCTCACATCTAGGTGGTATTATTCCTGAAATATATCTGTACTCCATCCACTGCTTTTGGTCCCTGCCACAGTGGCTCTAGACTAGACTGTTGTCCTATGTCCCCTGAACCTCTGTGACAACTCCAAACTGGTCTCCAGCTAAGACTTTTCTAGGCTCTTTTGGGTGCTCCTTCTGCATGGAATGTCCTCCATTTCACTAGGCTGGCCTGCAGGTTTTTCAGGTCTCCCTGCAAAGGTCACATTTCACAGAGGCCTCCTCACTATACATTCTAACACGGCCTTGTACCTCTTCCACCCTAGCTTCCAGTATTCTCTCTGTCACTCCCCTGTTTCCTCAGCTCACTTACAACATTATGTCCTTTTCTCATTTGGTCGGTCAGTGACTATCTTTTCCAGGAGATGATGAACTGCACGAGGGCAGGCATCTCAGCTTCTCTGCTAAACCCCCAGGTTCCCAGCACAGAGTAGAGAACATGGTAGACATTCAGTACATTTATTAAATGAAACAACACAAATATATGTTCGCACAACCTTTCTCACTTTAACAGTTTTAAAATAATAATTTCTTTAAGCGTTTTAGATATACTACATAGCTCATTATGATACCATAAAAACATGGATTTGAAAAAAGTGTGCTTGTAGTTTGTTTCACAGGTATTTTAAAACATATACTCTTAATAACTAACAATGAAAGTGGGGAATTGTACTTTTAGAGAGGCAAGCTAGGATCAGCCAGGTACCAATTTGGATGTTGCAGAATGTTGTTTGTCACATGACCACACTGAGTTTCTTTATTGCAAAATTGGGATGATGATACCTGCCCTATTCACTGTAGAGTAGTTATAAAGATTATTTTTCTATTTCTTATTGGTAAAGTGCTTTAATATTTACAAAGTGTTTTCTTATTTATGCTTCATACAACCTGGTGAAGTAGGTATGATTGTTTGCCCTTTGTAGCGGACAAACTTTATTTCTGATATTCTAGAGTTAGTGAGTGGTAAAAGTGGGACTCAACCAACCGACCAACCAACCAACCAACCAAACAAACAAGGCTCCTTGGCTGCATGTCTGTTATTCTGTCTTTGGCCTGAGAGCTGCCTACTCACTGTACCACAGCTGAGGGACAGTGACCAGTTTGAACATTGTAAAATGCTGTCACACCATACATTTTGACTGTTAAGATTTTTAATCATGGTGAGTTTTACCTATATAAGTTTGCTGCATTTTCTTACAAATTGAGTAAGCACCTGGGCAATATACAAAATCACACAAATATATGCTTCACATAATGTTTCAGTAGCAGTAGTTCAATTCCAAAATTGTATATTTTGCTTGAATTTATTGATGGAGAAAATAAAGTCACTTGAAATTATTCAGCTTTCTGAATGCGACTCCATGTCTCTTGAAGTTTGCTTTTGCTGAGCATGCTTTAGGTCATGTGAGGTTATTTACTATGTGATGTTTGCAATTAGAAACATTTATTCATACATATAGAGTCCATCCACTCTGCCCACATGGGGCAGAGATGCTAAGACAAATGCAGTAGGTCTAAATGAAGCTATATACTGTATGTATATGTGTGTTTATGCATATATACTGTATGTGTATACTCTATGTGTATATATGCATACATATTGTATATGTATAGATGTATATAATGTGCATATAAGTATATATGAAACACATTTGTATGTACATACATATACATGTGTATATATGTAACTGTTTTCCTTCTGACAGTGAGCAAAGTAGTCTGGGTATTTTTCTTGAGGCACCATCTTTCGTATGTGCAGTGAAAACAGACGAGGTTCTCACCGAGTGTTCCTTTTGTGAAGAAAAAATAAGAAAAGTAAGATGGCTCAGAGCACAAAGTATACGTGCTCCATCATGTACAGTTCACAGTCTAAGGAAGGTGGAGCTGTAGGAATTTCATTAGAATTCACCCTGTCGGGTCTCCTCGATAGCAGGAATTCTGAAAGAGACAGCATCTGTGACTGTAGACGGTGGCTGAGTGTTTCTGTACCCCATCTTTAGTGCCCTTCCGTCTGCTGAGCCGATGGCACACGTACACGAGTTTCAACTTTGGCTTTATATTATTATACACCCTGTGGTTGTTATGTGGCTGGGTCTTGAAAGCTTGATGTGATTCCAAGTAATGTTTGGATGCCTTTCCACTAAGGAGACCTTTGTGTGTGGGTATAAAACTCCCTAGGTCTTTAAGCCTTCTCTTAAGATATTCAAAAATCCAAGTAAATTGTGTACATCAGGGTTGCGATTTTCTATTATCTTTGACTCTGTGGACAAATGTGTAAAATACTTCTGAGGGAAACTGTATTTTCCCCTCGGAATGGTCCTTCAAATATATGTTTTTGATCAGATGCTGATATGTAAGTTTCTTTCTTTTTCTAGGTTTCTGTGTGAATACCCGTAGCTCTTAGCGTATGTTCTTCACCTTTATTCACAATGGACCAAAGGAGTCCTTTTTATTTTATTGTCCTTCATGTTCGAAGGCGATGCTGCCCATGATGATGCTAGCTGTGAGGGCAGATGGGATTGAAGAGGCCACTGTGATGGACAGTTTCTGCAACGTTATTTGCTTTGAAAGCTGTTTTCTTGGTTTGTGGCACAGGACTCTCTCAGCTATAATGAGATTTGATTTACTGGAGGTCCAGGCTTTCATTCTCACAATCTATCCACGACCGTTGCTACAAGGGAGGCATCCCAACATGTTCATTCTTTAACCTGGTAGCAGTGGCAGGTGCTGCTTATTAGCATTTTTCAGGGAAAAGCACACTTTCTGAGGTCGTGCTTCCATGTGCCCTAAAGACACTTTGCTGCTGTCTTTTGTCACCTTGCAGCAACTTTTGTGATATCACGTTTTCTAGTCCATACCTGGTTAAGAGTAAATATACTGCCGAGAACACCACTTCCAGGCTAATCAAATGATTAATAACATAAACAACTGTCATTTACTGAGTATCTGCTAAGTCCTAGACATCTTACCTATGCTACCTCTTTATTCCTTGCCGGAAAGTTAAAACATTATCCTTGTTTATCCTTAGGGTGTCATTTTGTCCGAGATGTCCCAGTTGGTAAGTGACAGAGCCAATTCAGGACCCAGGCCTGTGTGACCTCAAAGCCCAGGTTTTCTGTGATGTGACCACAGTGCTCCAGGGAATCACATTTGGGTTACATAACAGGCTCTGGCACTTGATTGTTGGCTCTATGACTCTCCTTGGTGAAGTATGACTCAGTGATTCATCTGACCAGTTTTCAAAACTCTATGTATGCCAGATCTCTACCACTTTGATGCATTGTGGATCTGACATCAAGAACTATCCTTTGATTGGTAGATAGATGCCATGTTGGTCTTCTGTCGGCCAGCCTGCTGAAGGACATGTTGACTTTTCTGATTTGGCTGGCTACTTCTTTATCTGTCAAGCTGCTGTCAGAGAGCTTACTCTCCAGGTAGCAGAATTCAGTGACAATTTCTTTCTCTTCATTGTTAATGAATACCTGTAAATGAGCTTACATTCTTCTAAACAGAGGTTCGTATCCACATTGACCTCTTCTGGCAACTGCCAACTTCTAGCCATTCGAGTTTCAATCATTTCATTTGTAGAGTGCTAGTGGTTATACACAGAATTGCTTAAAGTATATATGGTGTTAAAAAACAGGACTATGCCTATATTCTGGTGTGTCCCCTTCCCTCTGTCGCACTGGGTCATGGAAATAGCATCTGGCCTCCATCCTTGGGATGATCACTTAAATCATATCATAAGTGATGCTATTTCATTTAATGAACTTTAGAGAACTTGTCATAGCATGATATATAGGGCTAGAGTTTAGTAAGTGTGATGTTCATAGTAATTTTTAGATAAAGTTGAGTATCAGTCTTAATTTATATATAACAATTTTGTTTCAAAATTGGAAAAATAGAAAATTAAGTAAAAACTTGGTTAAGTTTTTTAATCTTTTTTTTTTCCTTTATTTTCCTCATCAGTAAAACAGAGATAATATACATGCTTCTTATTTAGATATTGTTAATGAAAGGGAGTATATACAAAGTGCCTTGTTTGTCATCTGGCATATTACGCCTCAAAATGGCATTTTTCTTCCTCTGTAAACTATGAATCACTGCAAAGTAATCCTTAATCCATTTTCTTTGTGTGTTTGCTTTATCATTAGAATTATCAATATGTAATTATTATTTTTATTAGATGACTGCATTTAGGATATTGTTCATAATTGGAAGAGTTCATTAAAGTATATGTATATAAGAATCTCTTACTGGTACACTAATTGAAAAACTTTCTCCCAATATACTGTTTCATATTTTTTTAACATTTTATACAAATATTAAGATCCATATTGTCACATCATTAAAATTATGTAGCTATCACCAGCAACAATATGCTTCTTAATATAGGTATTTATATTGTTTTATTCAAGGGAACCATTTTAATCAAGCAAGAATGAAAAATGTATTTCAGTTCTTTTTATTTTTCATCTAGAACTTCCTATAGATAAAATTTAATGACTTGATTAAATCTATAGGAATGACAGGACTGTAAAAGAAATGAGAATTGATTATTTAATTCTCATTATTTTAATTTTAATACTCCTTTATGTTTATAGTTTTATTGAGTTTCCTTTCAGAGGAGCTTAAGAACTGTAGGCTTGAAAATGAAAACATTCAAAACAGAGGTGGTGAATGGGGACTGAATACAAGATGGGGACATAGACCATGGGGGGTCACCACAGAATCTGTAATAGCAGATTCAAATAAAATCCCATTTAATAATAAATATAAATTCCTGGATTATCCATCCATTAATTTTTAGTCTGACACTTTCCACTAAGTAAGGTAAAGTCACATTTTAGCTTGAACTTCTTTCTAGGGAAGGATGTAGGACTGTTTCACAAGAGTTGTTTGATAAGAAATTTGTCTATGAGATCCTTGTCTTTGAGGTCCACACTCCCTTATTTTCATCCCAGAGGCATTCATTGCCTTCTGGAGGTTCAAGAATCAGTCAAATTTTGCTGCAGTAATAACGCTCAAATCTTGGTGGCTGACACCAGCAAACATTTGCTTCTTGCTCATGTCACTTGTGACTGTGGATGGATTCTGGCTTATGTCCAGGCCGCTATATGACTATGGGCCTGTTCCGTGTGTGTTATTTTGGAACAGAGACTAAAAGGAGCAGCTCCTATCTAGACTTCTCCTGGCAATGAACATGAACCCTAAAAGCTGAATCAACTACACAATTGGATTTAAAGCCATGACATGATATGACATGCATCATGTCTGCTCACAGGCCATTGGTGGAAGCAAATTGCATTGCCAATCCTACAGGACAGAGGTGGGTCAGTGG
>NW_017731757.1:490326-491808 GCF_001890085.2 Hipposideros armiger | reverse complement strand
AAAAAAAAAAAACTCTTTGCAGAAAGAGTTTACCCTTTCCAGAGCATCTTCTCGTCTCCGTGCATAAGTGCACTCCCAGTGGCATGCTTAATCCATCTTCACAGCCCAGCATATCTTCAAGTGAGCCCATAAATTCTGTCAGGAAGGCACTACGACCTCGTTGTGAATAATTGCAGGCAGCACTGTGTGTGTGGCTCTCATGCTTGATGTAAAACATGGCTCCGGATGACCACTCTACTTTGGTTTTTAGGGTTATAACGAGGATATGAGCGCTTTATCATGGAGGTCAACATCACTGATCATTGGTTGTCGAGCCAGTGTCTGAAGAGCATTGCTTACTCCATTTCCATAAATTGTCAGCCAGCCCTCAATCACTCATAGTGTTCAGAGATGCCTTACGTTTAACCTCACTGTGCCTCAGTTTCTCTATTTTCCAAACAGGGATATCAGTGTATCTCTTACATTAAATTGTTCTGAGAGTAAATGAAACAAAGCACTCAGAACCTCTTGTGCACTATGTGGGACACAGCAAAATATGCTCTTGATAAATGTTAGGTTAAAGTAATTTTTTTTTCTCTTAAGAATAGGCTTGACTTCATCAATCTCAGGAACCAAATGATTCCTTTTCTATTTTAGATCTGCTTTTAGTTGTGTGCTTTTTTTCCTGGAGTGTAAGGCATAATTTTGTACTTTTCTAGTATGTTCCTGAGAGCACAAATGTGAGTGAAAGAGAAGAGTGATTTAGTACGAAGTGTCACGCTGGGTCAGCACATTTACTGCTTCCTGTCTGCAGTCCCTGTAAAAGGCTGAGATGGCCTTCACTGGTGGCCTTCCACCCTCCTATTCAAATCTCTCCTCTTATTGAGTCTCTGTCGTCTCTGTCCTTGTCACTTTAGTTTCTTAGCTGGCCTGTCCCTGTTGGCCTTGCCTATTTGGATTGGGACCCACATATATTGTCTGCTGGGGGTTTTGATTGGCGTCTCCCTCAATGCCTCCCCTCACAATGGTTTCTTGGCTCTGTACTGTCTGGAAGGTAAATCAAACAGGAAGGGGAAGGTGTTGTGTTGACTGAAATCCCCACAACAGATAGATTAGGTAGGCGTTTATTATCCCCTTGTACAGTGGGTGCTAAATAGCACGAACAGAATAAATAACTTCCCAAGGCCATAGGACTCATTCATGATTTGCTGGGTCTTGAGGACCATGTTGATGGTGGTTGGTGACTTGGTAACTGTGCAGCTCGGAGCAGGAACTTAGGAAAACAATATTCCACAGCGTGGTAGTGCCCATGTGAGGAGAGCTGTCTGCCCTAGGTAGGCATCTGAGATCTCAGAGGAGCCTTTTTCAAGAGGATCGTGAATGAAACATAGGTCCGCAGATGTGGCCAACACAGTTGGTTTCTACCCAGTAACCATTTGTTCTTTCTTTGTTGCAGGACCCCAATATTTAGCTACCATCTGAATCAGATGGCTTTTCTCCAGC
>NW_017731757.1:475244-488096 GCF_001890085.2 Hipposideros armiger | reverse complement strand
TTATACATTGTTCTAAGACAAAATTGAAGCTCTTGCAAATTGTAATATGCTTTATTTCAAAATAGGACCTGAAATGTTGAAGGTAGGCCTACCGGGAAACAGTCCGTTGCTAATCTTATTCAGATTTGGTAGGAAAAGCCTAGGAATGCATTTTAGTCAGTATCAGAGGCAAAGAACATGCAGATTCTGGTTTCATGTGATTACTTGAATAGCTTGCTAGCAGGCCAAATGTGAATAAGATTAAAATTAAATTTTCTCAGAGTAACAGACTTCTATACTCCTTCTAAAAATGGAAAAATATTTTTGACACTGATAATGAATTATATCTATGTGTTTCAAGTCTTCAAATAATACCTCTTCAGGAATTATAGACCATGCATAGCTCCATGGTCTCACTTAAAATTCACTTCCCTTGACATAAAATGTTAGAGCTGGAATGGGCAAAGATATTTCAATTCTGTGCTTCAGTGTCTGAAAAGTGTCTTCCATATTTGGGGGGTGGAGCCAACAAGTAGATGGAACCATTGGAACTCTGCATAGAGGAACCTCTGTAATGGCTACCCATTTCCCTCCCAGTAAAATCCAATAGCCCAACAACGGTTCTCAAGGCCCACATGGTCTGACGCCAGTACCTTTGGGACCTCGTTGCCTACCATATTCCCGCCACTTTCTCAACTGCAACCACCTAGGCCTCTTTCAACAGGCCTGGCATGTTCCTCCCTTGTGACTCTGCACTGGCAACTCCCTCTACCTAGAAAGTGCCTTCCCTGCATATCCACATGGTTAATTGCCTTAAGTCCTCTTTAAGTTGATGCTCAAGTATCATATTCTTACAGTAAGACCTACATGGACTGTCCTAACTAAAGTTACAACTTGCCATCTTTCCTCCCTTCCCCAAATCCTGGCATACCCAATCCTCCTTAATGTGACTTGCATTTCATTTTGTCATATTACTAAATGTTTTATAATTATATTATTTCCTGTTTATTGTGTCGCTTGTTTTTTTTATGTCTCCCCCAAACTACATCAGCGCAAAGATCTTTGTTTTGCTCACTGATGTATCTCAAGTACTTAGAACAGTGTCTGGCTGTATTTATTGAATGGATGATTACAGAGTATAGCGTACGTCCCATCCAGGATACTTCTTATTTCGAATTCTCCATACGTTCGTTCTCTTTTGTTCAATATATGATCCAACTTTGCCTTGACTGTAACGTTCATTCATCCCTAGCCTGATCCCACCATCCCCTTTTCATGTGTGTTCTACTTTTTCCCATGGGCCTGTCAAGACAGAGCCCAGGCCAGAAAACTTATGGCCGTGAGTTCATGGCAGGTGGCCATAGTATGCTGCCTAGTTATCTCTGAGGTTAGAGACATAGTTGATAAATGACAGCCTGCCAAACATCCATTACCACATCCCAGCTGTGCATGGGACTGGGTGTGCATCCCTCAGATGGCTATGTGCAGATGCACCTGTTTCACTCTGAGCTCTGGCATGTCTCAGAATTCCTGATGAATGTGGCTCAATAGATGAAGCTGTTTGGGACTTGATAGAAGGGGCAAAATTCCTTGCCTGAAAGGAAGCTTGGCCTGCAAAATGGCATCATTAGAAATTCAGATGCGAGCAGATCGGCTTTCCAATTAGTTTCCATTTCAAATTTCTAAATCCCTTGCATGGGGGAAGCCATCCTAGATTAGACTGGTTGGAAGAATGATATCTTCCACCCCAGGTTTCTGTGACTAATATTGGTATTTACTTGTGAAATCCACAAGAAATTTAGCAAAATAGAAAATTTTAGAAATNCTCTGCTCTTTCACATAACTGGTACTATAAGCAGTCCTTTTAAAGACTACATAATATTCCACTGAATGAGCACGCCATGATGCACCAAAACTCAGCATTGGCTATTAAAGGTTTCTTTCCTTTTCCCTCACTGATAAATAATAGCAAAATATTATTGTGGTTACCATTTGTTGAAAATTCTGATTCTTTTCCAAGGGTTGAGTTTTTTATTAGTTTTTAATAATACTTCATATCTACAAAGAAGTCTAGAAAATAATGAGACACTCATGACTCAACAGCCAGATTAACACAAGCGAATATGTTACCATATTCACTTTAGATTTTTCCTTTGCAAAGAAATATGTCTCATGGGGTGGAAGGAGGTGAGAAAGGTGGTGATGAAGGACACAGTCTGTCAAATGTCTCCTCTGAGAAAGACTTGAAGGCTGCCCCTCTCCTGATCCCCTTCTTCCTATGGTAGAGGTGACCTATGTCACCATATATTATCCTGGCCTAAGCATGAACAGTCTGCCATTTTCTGTTTTCTCTAAGCACATGAAGATAAGTAATAATTTCAAAAGGAGTTTTACTGAAAACAAAGGGAAAACCAAAAGCAAAGGAAAATAAAAGAAAAACCTTGAACAGTCCAAGTCTCTGTCAGCTCTTGCCTTGTTATCCCTGTTCTGTACACTCCTGCCCACAGGGCCTGACTCCCTTGGTCCCCTCTGCCTACAGAGTTGCCTGTATCTCCACCCTGTCTTCTCTCTAAGTCGGGAACCACCTGCAACTCCAGGACGTGTTTCTGGAACCCCCCCCCATCCAGGTCTTTGATGGCTTATCCTTCCCGTCTTTGGTGTGCTTGTTGGGATGTCAGGCAGCAGGACTAAAGCCAGCAATTTTCCAGGGCTCAGTATAGGAGAAGCTGATTTGGAAACTATATCTAGTCGAAGAAGCAAGGGACCTAATGAATTAAGGAGTAAAGGGATAGAAGACAATGAGCATTTATTGAGAGACATATTATCTAGGTGTTTTACTTGTATAATCTAACTTTATTCTTCCCCACACAGCAAGATAGGGTTTATTTTCCTTGTTTAATAGATGAGAAAACCGAATCTCAGAGTCCTGTGCTCAAGATCACCATTGCCTTTTTATGGTTTAGCCAACCCATCTTTTACTCATCTGCCTCCTTCCATNCACAGGCTTGCTACTTCGGTGGTGAAGAATCCTGTTACCAAACATGGCAAACTCACATGTCCAAACAACAGTATTTCATTTTTTATTGCTCTATATAATAAGTGACTAGATTAACTATTGAAAATATATTTTCTCTCTCCAGAATCCAAAGAGAAGAAAATTTCACCAGCTAAATTTATTAACTTGTACAGCTAAAGCAGATGGTATGATAGGAAAATATTGATTTTTTTCTATACTGACAGAGCAGCTGATAACTTATTTTTGGTTTGATTTAATGTATAAACTGCAAGTTAGGTCAAGGGATTTCTTATGCTATTTTATCCAGGCTTTTCTTGGACTTTACAAATCCACATATTGACTTTTCAAAGGAAAAAATCTAATTTAACCCATTCGGGTTTTCATAAGACAGTCACAAATTTTCCTTAAAATTTAGCCCCCTTGTACATGTACTTGTCATCTATTTCCCATCATATAGCCATAAAAAGGGCATAATTCAGCATTGGGATGCACCACTGCCGTGTCCAAACATATTAATCTTTTTGTGGTCCCAGTGTTTCTTTGCTATTTCCTCTGAATTTACGGTGGGTATATTCTTAACTATTTGTTCTTCCCAGACCTAAAGATTCTGCATTATGCTTCTTTGGAGGTTTACTTTTTCCTACCTGATATGATAGTTGAGATGAAGACCATGGTAAGTGAATTAATGTGCCCTATTTTGTGTCCTATAACTGACTCCTACCTCAGTGCCAAGTTTTTTTTTTTCTCTTTTAATTAAAGTTTATTGGTTTGAAAATTGTAAGTAAAGTTACATAGGTTTCAGGTGTAGAATTCTGTAATACATCACCTATATATCATATTGTGTGTTCACCACCTAGAGTCAGTTCTCTTTCCATCACAATCTATTTGATCCCTTTTACCCTCACCTACCAACCCCTCTCCCCTTACCCTCTGATTACTAGTAAACTATTGTCTGTGTCTATGAGTTTTTCTTTCTTCATTTGTTTCTCTTGTTCCTTTGTTGCTTTCAGTTTTATATACCACATATCAGTGAAATCATATGGTTCTCAACTTTCTGTCTGATTTATTTCGCTTAGCATAATAATCTCAAGATCTATCCATGTTGTGGCAAATGGCATTATTTCATCTTTTCATATGGTAGAATAGTATTCCGTTGTGTATATATACTACATCTTCCTTATCCAATCATCTATTGAAAGTCACAGTGGCCAACACATGGAGACAACCAAAGTGCCGGACATTTTGATGTTAGTGAATAGTGAATCTCAGTGTGTATTTGTCTCACTCAAAAACATTGCCCTTCTACAAAAGAAATTAAACTTAGAAAAATTCCTGGAATAGCTTTTGTAGGGTGATCTAATACATATATTTTAAGTTATGTGCATTTAGTCATTTTCAGAGATAAGCAAAATACATTAATTTTTGCAAATAGGTTTCCAAATGCTAAGTTTGGATATTCTGATAATGGAATAATGTTCCAGAATGTATACATGTAGCTTGTTCGATGAATTGTNCAAAAGTTAGATATTCCAATCTTGCCTTGATCTGATGGGGATTTAGAATTGATTTGCCTGCTGTGAAAATTACTCAGGTCATCAGAGTAGAAAGCCTGCACCAGTTTCTGGTAATTCTCACTTCCGCTCTTTATTGCTGTGTCTCTGACTTTCCAGAGATCTTTTTCAGCAAGTGAGAAGCTCCAAGATGAATTTGGAAGAAAATTCATTATAGGTCATGGAGAAGATTCAAGAGACTGATCAGTGATAAAGGCCTCCTTCCATTCATCCAATTCATGTATCCAATTCATTTTTCATCATTCATTTGTTCATTCATTCATTTTACTGTCTGTCTCTTACACATGGTGCCAGCCACATTTTTCCTTATACAGGCGTTTTGGACTTGATCCTCCCTTTTAATATAAACCCCATTCTGTTAAGCTATTTTAGACTAGATTTAGTCTGTTTTAAAATTAATTTATTCCTACCATTTGCTTTCTATATTTCCAGTTAGAGCTTCACACCCCCTTCTGACTGGGACTACTTTCTTGTGCTCTGACTTGTTGATATGGGAAGGATGCTAGATGCCATATACTCTATGCCAAAGACCTTGGATGAAGCTTAGAGGGAAACATGGGCAATGAATTTAGCCTTGTATACTTTCCTAGTGAAGGTAAGTTCAAAGTAAGGTTCATATTTAAAGTTTTTGAAAACATATAAAATATGAAATACCACTCAAAATTGTACCCCTTTATTGGTACTATATAAAGAAATGAAATAAACCAGAGCCTCTATACATCCCTCTAATCTCACATCTCAAAGATTACTATCTGTATAGTATTTATAGTCATACCCATATATTAAACTACTATTATATGATTTTAAAGAAAAAAAAGAAACAAGCTAGATATCTATATCAATCAAAAGGAGACCAAATGAATACCAGTTGAAGAAGTTTGGGTATATTCATACTATAAGCTGTTATGTGATTATTAAAGGAAGGCAGTATTAAGACTTAAAAGGAAGTTTTAGACTAATATGTGTCATAAGTTTTTCGTTAAAATGTGCAGATATTGTCCAATTATTACAAGAAAAGAATAGATGACACACACCAAACCAAACTGCTGCAATAATTTCTTCTGTTGCTTTATTTTTGAATAGTTCAAAATTATATATTACTTTAATAATTCTAAAGTAATAAAATATTAAAACACTCTCCTCCACATATTCTTTATTATTTCCCTCCAACACTTAATCGTGCTAAATATATTGGTCTTCAGTTTGCATTTTTCATTTACTATATCATAGACACTTTCTCATTTAAAAATCATTCTTTTCATGGCTACAAAGAATCTCTTATATGTATATGTCATACTTTATTGAATCGTTTTGCTATTGGTGGACTTTTAGGCTGGGTCTAAATTGTTGCTATGCTTCACTGAACATTATTGTCTCTAGATATGCATGTATATAAGCAATTATTCCTTTAAGGTGAATGATCAGAAATGGGATTGCTAGAAATGTACATTTAACATGTTAATACCCTGCCTAATTTCCAAGGGTTCAACTGGTTCTTAAGAGACTAAGTAGTATCAAGTATTTTAGAATAAAATATTTTCTCTTCTTTTGATGACTAGGCTGATTATTGTTGAGGCCTGAGGATTGGTAACTGTATTTTTTATTTAATGTGGTTGAATTTGAGAGGAACCACTACATGAATAGTATGCAATTTCCATATATTTTTTAGTTAAAATACATTAGCCAGTGTTAAATGGTGGCAATCCTTTTATTTTCTGTTATGTAAATAACGTACTTTGATATCTTGAGCTGAAAGGGCACTAGGTAAACTGAGAATTATTATTGTTCATTGTTTACTTCTACTATTTTGGAAATAGTTGTTAATACCACAGATAATAAGGCAGACTTTTTCCATGTACAAGCATCTTCTTAGAACTACAGACATGTAGGGAAATTAGCAGGAACATTTTTTGGGAAATGAAACTACTATTTTAAAAAATTGTTGCTTCACTATGCCCCTTATTTAGTCCCATGAGTTTATACATTCTCCAAAATTATATAGCAGAGCATATCTGATATTTTAATTTGCCACAGGATACAATACAGGTGACACTTGAACAACACAAGTTTGTACTGTGCAGATCCATTTATATGTGGATTTTTTTTCAATAAATATGTACAGTATGGTAAATATATTTACTCTTCCTTAAGAGTTTCTTAACATTTTCTTTTCTCTAGCTTACTTTATTGTTAGAATGCAGTATATAAGGTATATAACATACAAATTTGTGTTAATTGACTGTTTGTGTTAGCGGTGAGGCTTCCAGTCAACAGTAGGCTATTAGTAGTTAACGTTGTGGGGAGACAAAAGTTATATGTGGATTTTTGACTGCCCGTATGGTCAGTGCCACTAACCTCTGCATTGTTCAGGGTCAACTGTGTTATGATAGGCTTTTCAACTATAGAAAGTAAATTCTCAGTACAGATTTGACTATAGCAACAGAGATGTAGTGCTGAAATCAGTAGAGTGATATAGATGGAAAGACATTATCTATACAATCCTTTCATTTTACAAGTGGTGGAATTGAGAAACTGAGATGCTAAGTAACTTATAGAAATCATGGGTTAGCAATGGTGAGGCTTGTAGTAGAACCGGGTCTCTGACTCCTTGGCCAGTGTTTTGGCCACCCATCCATGATGGATTTTGTAGGGAAGGCATGGGATCACTGAATAAATGAAATAAAAGGACACCATTGTGTAACATGTGGTTGATGCTTTCCAAGTATTTGCTGCTTGCAAATTCGAAAATGAAAAAACAAAATTATTTGGTTATTGTTTATTCCTAGACTGTACCCCAAGCCCATCATCTGTTATACACAAGGAGCTATGAGAATAGATGGATTTAGGAATAGTGCGTCTGCCAGTAGCAAAAAATAGCTGAAATCTTTTTGGGAGAATTTGTAGCAAATAAGTAACATTTGTCCATCATGCTGTCAGCACCCCATGTGGCCTCTGCTGTCTCCCTGATCTGCTCTCATGCCACCCACCCCTACCTACCCAGGCTTTTATATCCTCAAATACTCCAGTCTGGATCTTGCTTAAAGATATTGTACTTGCTGTTTACTACTGGCCACACTCTGCCCCCTGAGGCAGCATGGCTGCTGTCTCCTCAGTATTCAGGTCTTGGTTCTAATCTAATCAAGAGGGGCATTTGTGACCATTCTGTATACAGTAACAGTGGTATTACTTCCTGCTAGACTTGCTCACATTGTTCTTAATTTCCTTTGTTGAATTATAACTGTCTAAAAATATCACGTCTATTTATTTGTTTGTTAANGTCCAAACTTATGTCCAAATGAGACTTATATAGTGTTTTATAGGATCATAGGAGTGTGCAAATGACTATAGCATATCCATCCATTCATTTGTTGATTTTTGCAATAAATAGTTATTAAGTATTTACTGTGTGCCAGGTGCTGTTCTGGGTGCTAGCTCCCTTGCCTTTTTCTTGCTCTCTGCCTGGACATCCTCCTTTGGTCCCATGGCTTCAGTTACCATCTCTGTGTTGATGACTGAATTTATTTTCAGGCACAGAGTCTGTTCTGAGCTGTATATTAACTACCATCCAGGTGGATACTCATATTTTATTGGTGTATACCCCTCTAGTACATCATGTCAAAATTGAAGTCTTCGTGCCTCTCAAGCCTACTCTCCCTGTGAGCTCCCCATTAACACATGCACGTATTTATTTATTTATTCATTAATTTATAAATTCAATGAATATTTACTCAGTACTTAACCATATACTGGGTGCTACTTGAGGTGCTGGAGATTCAGCAATGAACAAAACAAGTTTCTTGCTTTCATAGAGTGTACACTTAGAAGTGGAGAGACAGCAGTAAGCAGGTAATAAGTAACAAAGAAAGTACAGATAGTGAGAAGTATGTAAAATAAAATAACAAATAGGGTGGTTAAGTAAGGTCCATTGAGGAGGTGGCCTTTCATTAGGGACGAACGAACCAGAGATGTGAAGATCTGGGGACAGTTGGCTTCAGGTCCAGGGAACAGCGAGTGCAAAGCCCTGAAGGTGAGAACAGCCCGCGGTAGGCAGTAGCACACAGAAGGCCACCCTGGTGAGTGGTGACACTGAGCTAGGTGGGCTTGGAGAGGTGGTCAGAGCCCAGATGTGATGGGCTCTGCAGGTTGCGGTAAATGTGGTCCAGTGTGATGAGAAACCATTCCTGGGGACCAACCACGGAGCCAGGAGCCTGGCATTGTTCTCGATTCCTCCTCCTCCTTCATTCCTGTATCTGGTCAATCTCTATGACTTTCTTTTTGTTTTCCAAAAACTTCTTTGTTCACCCCCACCTCAGTACCTCCCCACTGCCACCTCCCCAGTCCATTAAAAAAATTCAGCTTTATTGAGGTATAATTAACAAATAAAGTGATAAGATATTTAAACTGTAATTGTGGCAATTATACACACACACACACACACACACACACATTGTGCAAAGATTCCCTGATGTAGTTAATTTACACATGCATCACCTCACATATTTATCTTTTTTTTTTTTTGGTGAGAATATTTAAGTTCCACTTTCTTAGCAAACTATAATTATACAATACAGTATTATTAACTATAGTCACCATGTTTTATCTTGGATCCTCAGACCTTATTCATAGTGGAAAATTTGTACCCTTTTACCAACCTTTCCCTGTTTCCCCAACTTCCTAGCACCTGGCAATCACTTTTCTACTGTTTCTATGAGTTTGGCTTTTTTTAGACTCCATATATAAATGATACCATGCAGTATTTGTCTTTCTCTGCCTGGCATTGTCTTAGCATTTCTCTGTCTTAGCATTGCTTTGAAGATTAAATAAGATAATGAAATTGTTTAGACAAATATTACTATTGTTATCATTAGTACTAAAATAGAGGTATGAATATTTTTATCAAGAGTTGTAATGACCAAATATGATGCTTTTTAAAAGGCAATATTGATAGCAAATTAGTATAGAAATAGATTTCATTAGAATGAGTATAAGGTTAGGAAGAAGTGAAAAATGGGACAATGTGTGGCAAGCTGACAGGAAAGAGATTTTTCTGAGCCCTTCTAGAAGTATTATGGCACTCCAGAGTCTTCAGAAGTCTTGGAACGTTTTCCTGCCTTCTTCGATGCTGCTTCTCTCTCCAGCAAATTGCAGAAATGCCAATTCCATTGCTTCCTCCACTCCAATCCTATCTCTAGTGCTTCCTCTGGTGCTGCTGAGGTTTTCAGCTCCAGGATTTTGTTCAGAGCCAAATGACAGAAATCAACGTCATGGCCCAGTGATCTCTTCTTAGGCTTTAGGTGGGATCAGATGAGCCCAGTGGATTTGTCCACCTCTTCCCTGTCACTAACAAAGGTGCTTGTGTTTTTCTTGCTAGAGTAGGATCATCTACTCAAAGCTTAATGAAATCAGAAGGAACATTGTTTGACAGTTCAATTCCATTCCTGCATTTTTAAGCTCCCAGGGGGTACTAGATTCTGTATTTCTTGCAGATGTCATTAGGGTAGTGTAAATAACTAAACCCAAGGAATGAAAGTTTGAGTAAAGGCAGAGGATACAAAAAGTGAATGGAGCATTGGTGTAAGTTCCCTGGGAGAGATGTGAAACAGGAGATGGGGAAGCTAAGGATAAACAACAGTGCTGAACTCTCAGAATGGCAATTGGTTATGGTAACATTCTTCAAAACTTGAAAAGATGTTACAGATTGTAAAAAGAAATGATGGGGGTGGTGGTGGGGGAGCAGTAGGGGAGAGAGCGAGAGCAAGAGGTTGAAAACAGTAAAGACCTAGTTTATGTCATAGAATTGGAAGTTGCTTCAGTAATATTTGAGTGTGCATTGCGTAAGTGTACAGAGAATTTAGAAAGAGGGGTAATGGAGTTTCTTAGGGATTTCGGTAAGCCCCTTTCTAGCCATCTTATTATTTTGGAAATTGAATAAACTCTTCCAGGACACAGAGCTAATTAATACACTTGGTAATCTGATACTTCATTAAATGGAACTCCTTGAGGAGCCTATGAAGCTTCAAAACGTGCACCCTAGGAATAACTTTGTTGCTTTTCAGTAATAATAACAATAGGCATGAGCTACTGGACACTTACAATGTGCTAGGCCCTGTGCTCTGTTTTATAGAATTCTCCTTTCATGTGCACAGCAACCCTAGGAGGAGAGTATCCCGAGCCTATTCCCAAAGCCTTGGTCCCCCTTGTTTGCTGCCATTTCACATATTGCCACGGCTTCGCTGGCATCCTTATCTCATTACCTACGGTACGTAATAATTGTTAAATGAAAAGGACCCAGAAATGTGCTCACAGGGAATACATCGTGTCTGCCTAAGCCTGTTTGCCATGAAACTAAACCAAAAAGTCAGATGTAAACAAGACAATATATTTGGAGGTATTCAGCCTTGGTCTCTTAATTTTTAAAGTAATTCCCCTGATGCATTTTGTCAATTATAAAACTCAGGGAAATATGGAAGTCTCTATTTCCTAGACTTATGTTTTTACCCAGAAAATTCATCTTCTTATATTCCCCATTTCTTTTTAGTCTCTAGTCTTTCTTACAACAGTTATCTATCATTCCTAATAGATAAATTGATCCTATTTCCAAACTTTAATTAACATCTTGTCATTGATTAAACCTGGGGGTTTAGTCATGTGCTAGTCATGGAATTAATGTGAATATTATGTTTAATGGTTATTTTAAAATGCAATTTTATTGATTTCAGATAGAAAACCGTTACTTCCTCCAAGAGAGCAACATGTTGGTGGAAATAATCCCTTCACTGTTACTGGTTCAAGATTTGTCTACTAGTTTCAAGGATTTTCTTTTTGAAATGTCAAAACTAAAAAGGGAAACAAAAATAACATTAACAGACCCACGTAGGAAATTATATTATTTGAGGATGTCAAATTGGAAGATGGAGCATGTTTTTTTGCAGACTTCCCTGCTTCCTGAAAATAGCAATGAATAACAGAGAAAATCTTTAATGCCATCTTTGAGCTTTTACTTGATAAAAGGAACTACTGTAGAGCTTCGAAGGTTTAAAAAAAAAAAACTCTTTGCAGAAAGAGTTTACCCTNATAGTCAGTTTTGCCGTCTCTGGCACGCCCAGAGGTATGATCTTGGATTTCTAAATTATTTAGCAATCCCCTGCTCACATACCTTAGATAAACTTCTGACTCTGGGCCTTCTGCAAACCTTACCACTAGCAATCCTCAGCCAGTCCTGTCTCACTCTCCCACCTCTCTCCAAACAATGGTCCATGGTCCCTCTGGAGTTGGGTCACCAGTGTCCACCCCTAGTGATTGCACCATGGCTACAATTCTCAGCTTGCTCTTTCGTGTTTACATAAATATATCTATAACAGGCTTGTTAAATCCCACTTTCTTCCTTTGTACAACTGGATTAACTGGTCCAATTTTTTCAGAGAACAGAGTTATGTATTGTTTAAATGTCTTTTATATTGTGAGAATGTCAAAACCTTTTAAATATATTGTTCTCTATTTTATTAGGCACTTTCTTACTCTAAAAATCTTTATTTTCTTCTCCTCTAGGAAAAAAAAAGAGAAAGATACTAAAGAGAATGCTATTTTCTTGTGGAAGTATGACACCATTGGTGGCTGTTTTTATACTGCGGTTCTGGGAAATTTAAAATTTTACATTCAGGTTGCGTGGAACTCACCTAAATGTCTACACATTGCAGTGGTATACTGCTGCTTTTCCCTTACTTGCCCTCTTTTTTTGATCAAGAAAACACAAAACCTTTTATAGATATTAACGCTCAACAACCCGAGAAGACAAGATAAAAGTCAACTACAAAGAAAGTTATAGAATGGGTAGACAGTTTTATTGACATCATATAGTGTATCAGAAACAAGAAAGTTCTGTTAATTTCACAATTTTTCAGACCAAACTATTTCCTGATTAGGATGATACTACCAATTTGGAAATTTTCTACTAACTTAGAAACTTACATCAAAAGGTGCTTTTATCTGACTGGTCAATTGCTGCCAGACACATTGATAGGAAAATATCTCTAGGGCAAAAATTAAAGGAAAGCTTTTTGTAGAATTTTTGCAATATTATAAAAGAGAAATATGATTGAAATACTTGCCTCGGTTTTAATGCAGCAAATATAAGAAAGCATGAAGTCATTATATATGCTAGGCATTTCGTAGGTATCCAATATGTATTTCATTGTTTTGAAAATTCCTATGAAAGCCCATTACCATTGTGCATTATTTGTCTCTGTTTTAAAAGTTGAAGTCATCTTTAACTTATTTTCTTTAAAA